>NC_056743.1:1779814323-1779844323 GCF_019279795.1 Protopterus annectens | reverse complement strand
CTCTTTGCTGTTTGAAAACAGTTGTCCTTGTAAGGTAGACATTGTGATATATAGTAGGTTTTCAATATAAGAAATTTGCAAAATCTGCCCCACAGTGAGTCCTGTTATTACACAATCACAGCTACCTCCACACAGGGTACTGATGACAGATGCACGCTTAACACTAATGAGATTCAAACCCCTACCTAGCTATGTATTGCGACTACAGTGTACTGCATTTATCACACATGCCAGAGAGCTAACAGGGATAGCTCTTCCCCACAGGTGTATTTCAAGGTGAATGACATCAGCAGGCTTGCTAAACTAGGGCAATGGGAAGTGTAGTGACTGCAACTGTTCTCAAAAGCATTGATCCCTTCACACACACACAAACACACACAGAGAGTCTCATAGTTATCATGTCTGGGATTAGAACTCTTACCTGATTAGTACATCCTACTATAGCATTATGCAGTTAAAGCATGCGCCATGAAGCTTTTAGGGGTAGCACTTCCCAAAGGTGTATTTCAAGGTGAATGACATCAGCAGGCTTGCCAAAATAGGGCAATGGAAAGTGTAGTGACTGTAACTGGCCTCAAAAGCATTGATCCCTTTACACACGCACATGCACAGTGTCACAGTTATCATGTCTGGAATTAGAACTCCTACCTAAGTAGGTACATTCTACTATAGCATTATGCAGTTAAAGCACACGCCATGGGGCTTATATGGGTAGCACTTCTCCAAAGGTGTATTCTAAAGTAAATGACATCAGCAGGCTTGCCAAAGTAGGGCAATGGAAAGTGTAGTGACTGTGACTGGCCCCAAAATCATTGATCCCTTCACACACACACAGAGTCTCACAGTTGCCATGTCTGGGAATAGAACTCCTACCTAACCAGTACATCACACTATAGCATTCTATAGTTATAGCATGTGCCACAGAGCTTATTGATTTAGACTTTCCCCACAGGTGTATTTCAAGGGGAATGACATCAGCAGGCTTGCCAAAGTAGAACAATGGAAAGTGTAGTGACTGTAACTGGGCTCAAAAGTATTGATACCATCACACACACACTCACCAAGTGTGGGATTAGAACTCCTACCTAACTAGTACATCACACTATAACATTACACAGTTATAGCACATGCCATGGAGCTTATAGGGCTACGCCTTCCTTAAAGGTGTATTTCAAGATGAATGACATCAGCAGGCTTGCCAAAATAGGGCAATGTGGAGTACAGTGCGTGTGAATGGGCCATAAACCATTCGTCTGGAAGCACACACACAACACTCAGTCAAACACAGGTTTACATTTGACAGGAACGTGTATAAACTGCTAGATGAATAATGACTTGTACAGGCATGTTACACAGTTGTCACAAGCACCACAGACACTATAGTGCTGAAAGCTACCAGAAGCAAATGTCTACAGTGATAGACATTTGCACATCATGTGGTATTGGCCAACAGGCCTCATGATAGGAAGCTCTTTGTCACTTGTCTGTCACTCTCTTCCACACATCTATGTATGTGTATGTTTGGCCTATTATAGTGTGTTGTTCTTGGATATATATGTGTATTCCTATTCGATGTGTGTACAAAGCATAACTGGTGTGCAATGTGGAGTGTGTGCACAAAACATCTGTGACTGACAGATATGTATAGTCCACTGTTGTTGCCAGACATGGGCTTCATTTCTGTAAGTGTGAGAGCATGCCCAGTATGACCTTTTGTATTGAATGTGTGAATCCATTCCAGGTAGGTTGTACTCCAGTGCAGCCATTTGTGTTCTACACCAACAGCTAGCAACCTGTTTCTGGAGGATATCTGTAGATCGGTTGACAATATGGGGTCACAATGGGCAAAGGATAGTCGGATAGTTTAACTAATTGTGTCTGTGCTGCTTCTGCTACATGGTTTTGGTGTTAGCAGAGACACTCAGACATATGTACTGTTTTACTCTGTGATGTTTTATGTCATCAACTACTAACAGGTAAGCATATTTGCTTGCAGTAATTTTCTGGGGAACACAAGATGAATGAAGCTGTGTCCAGTATTGTGGTCTGCAGCCTACATATTTTTGCATGATCGTGCCATTCTGGAGGGCGAGCTGCAGACATTTGCTGATGGGTCTGTGTAAATGGTTCAGCACCTTGGTACTGTGGTGGCTGAGGATCCCATGCTTGTGCATCTATCGACGTGACAGTATGGCCGTATCCTGCTGTGGCCATACCTCACAACTGTACAGATTCACACAGGTTACCAGGAGGCAGGGCTCATATTTCTAGTCATTACATCTTCACATTGTGGCTTATGGGTAGGTTTGTAGCCACCCATTCCTGTGTTTGCAGGGAGGGATAGTATGTGCACACATCTGAGTTTCAGATTTCACACACTTCATGGCGTCAATGCTTCTACCCCCCCCTTCTGTTATTCTATCCTCTTCCGAACATTATGCATAGTTATCACTTCATCCCAGCAGTATTTAGGGGTTGGTCCACAGTTCATGTAGTAGGACATGGTAGACATGCTACTGGGATATGTCAACATGGCCTTGCATTTGTGTTCTGTGGACTGTGTTATGTTGTTATTTGGGAATCCATGAGATAACATACATTGGCAGCACAGGTGAGACACAGGCCTTTGGCAGAGGACTGTAGGGCATCTGGTAGTGATGCAGGCCATCTGTAGCAGCCCAGTGCATTGTGTCACTCCTACAGTTCCAGGCTGCAAGCCACTATATTCCCCTGGGGTGACAGGATAGGTGTGCAAGGTGTTAATGTCAATAGTTTCTGTCCTTATTGATCCATTGGTGTGGATGCTGGCAGGGCACTGCTTACAGCTAGGGACACACTTGCATGGGGCACCACTTCAGCATGCTGCATTCTTTGGCTATTCCCATAGAGATGTAGGGGTCATATTGTATTCATTTCCATCAGCAGGGATATGAGCTGTGATAAACCTGTGGCTGATGGGGAGAGCTGAGTGCATGTGTGCTATGGAAGCTTCTTGCAGCTGTCTCACAGATATACCTGGCACATTCCCCTTATGCTGGCTTGTGCTGGGACACCAGCACCTTCTCATTACTTCATAACTGTGCCTTTTGTGGTCTGCCAGTGATTGGCCAGACTACATCAGTATTTCATACTGACAACTAATGTGCTGCTAATCTGTATGTACAAATCTAAAGGTGTGTTCATTTGACTGTAAAATTTTATACACTCTCTGTCTAGGGTACTTCCACCTGTGTACTGTTTGTATGTTTGGGTTGACATTCATGCCATGTCCATCTTTCAGATGGTGACAGATATTACATCTGAATAATTAGTATGGATTACTGCTGGATTGTGTCTTGCTGGGATTCATTGTGTTTGGTACTGCAGTTGTGAGAACTTGGCCCTGTCATCAGCAGTACTGGCCACTGGCCACTGGGACCCAACCCTCCATGCTTACATGCTGACCATTTTCACACAATATACAACATACAACAACCTAATACACAGAGCCCTGCATATTGTACATATGCAACAATATATCCTGTTACTTTGGCCAGCTCAAGTAATCTGTGGTCCACTGTTATTATACCTACACCTTCATTGAAGAACATGCTCCATCTAAAGAAAAGCATATCCCTTCAAGCCACATGCTCCAGGGATCTAAACCTCACCACAACAATAAATATGACATGCTGGAGGGATAGATTCCTGTCCCAGAGACTTCCCACGCACTGGAACACAATTCCAATCTACATTAGGCAGAGCTCCTAGCTAACCCTCTTCAAGAGAAACCTTGATGAGTGGATGGGAAACAGAACGTTTACCCCAGGGATCACTTCAATGGCTCTGCTGGACAGAGGCACAGGGAACTAATCTAAGGGGGCGACGAAAGTCAACACATTCCAGCTAGGCTTATAAATGCCTTCAGGCAGATAGCCTAGTACCTACCTATGAACCTATGTTACTACATTTCTACACAGGATTGTTGGGGGGGGGCACACCTAACAACTGTAAACATTTGCTATGACTGTACTGGCATTTCATGTACTCTGTTGGCTTCCATTCCATTCTGTATTCTGACCTATCATGCAGACTAGACACATATCAGTGTACTACAGTTCTTAGGTTTTATTGACCTACATTTCAGTTTCAGACTTCTTACCCTTCAGAAATAACATCCTACTGCCTGACCTGTTGTAGTCTGTCTGTGTAGGTCTAGAGGGGGGCTGTTCTCCATTGCCATCAATTGGAGGCCTTAGAACAGCCTTTCGTTATGGTATTCTACACCTGCCTTGCTGGCTGAGACTGTTATTGGGTATGTGAGCCTCACTGACATGCATGTGTGTGTCCTATGGACACACATTTAGCCCACCCATGTCCTGCAGTGGGTTTTGTCACCTTGTCTAGTACTGCCTACTATGCTGACACCAGTATTTGTTAAGGATTTCATGCTGCTGATATAGGTGTCTACTATCTGCTGCCATCCTATTCAGCCACCTGATTCCCTTACATGCTCACATCCATACCATAGATACAGTTAGCAGAACATACTACTACACTGAGCAATTAATAGTGAGAGTGACTTAGCTTGTGGCTGTGCCAGTATTGAGGATGGTGCTGGAGGGCTGTCTATGTCAGATGCACATAGTACACTCCCTATACATGTTTAAGCACAGGTAGTGTCATGTTTGGCATCCCTTTTACTGTATGTGCGAGTCAGAGAAAGGTGTCATTCCCTGGCTTCCTACCATGTTAGTGTATGTGCTATGCGTTGCCTCTTTGCTAAGGCCTGGGCATACTGGGCACGTCTTTTTCTACCTATAGGGGCAGGCTCAGGTTGTTCCTCCTCTGAGTCACTCTGTGCCTGTGCTGGTCTTGGCAATGGTGGTGGGGGGCTGTGTGGCCCTGCCCCATGCTGTTCTTGCTGCACCTGTTTCCGCAGGATCATATTGTGTAGAGTGGCACATACAATAATGATTTAGGTACATGTAGCTGGTGAGTACTGCAAGGCTCCACCAGATATGTCCAGGCACCAGAACCGTGACTTGAGCATCCCAAACACATGCTATATTATGATTCTGGTCTGTGGATGGGCCTCATTATGGAGTTTTTGTTCGGGTGTGTGTGCATTTCTGATGAGTATCATCAGCCATGGCTCCTGGGCGTAACCAGCATCCCCCACTAGATGACCATATGGGATGTCCCCACTGGCAAATTTCTGGTACAGCTGTGTCATATGCCAGATGTGAGAGTCATGATAGCTTCCAGGGATGCCAGTACACACATTCAAATGACCTGGCAGTTGATGGAGGGAAACCCTTTCTGTTCATGTAGACTCTACCCCACTCACCAGGTGGTGCTTTGATGTGTATGTGCGTGCAGTCTATAGCACCCACTACTTCAGGGTATTTTGCAATTTGGTGGAAGAGATGCATATTGCTGGTCAGCGCCTCACGGGTGTTGAGGAAATATATGTGCTCACTGGCATGTGCTGACATGGCATCCAGGAACTGGTGGAGTACCCTAGATGCTGATGGCTGTGAGACCCTATGATATCCCCAGTTGGTATTTGGAAGGTACCTGTGGCTAGTATTCTTAAGCCTACACATACCTTGGTATCCACTGGGATGGGTTCCCCTCTGTTGGTTCTGTGTGTGAGGCGTGGCTGGCACAGCTCAACAATTTGTTATAGGAGGTCCCTGTCCACCCTATAGTGCTAAGCTATCTCCAGCTCATGTAGCCCCTGGTAGGTTACCCTGGGTCTGTACACTCTTAACCTTCTTCTCACTGTGGGTTGGTCATCAGCATTGTCATCCTCACCACCCTAAGCCTCTTCCACATGTTGATTTATGAGAGCAAAATCAGCCCCTATCATTTTGTTGCTTTTGTTAGGTAAAATTTCCCCATTTGTGTACACCGGTGGTGTAGAGTTTGTGGGAAAAAACAGAGGGAAAGGTGTTTGCATAGTTTATAGTAGTGTGCTGGTCTGGTCTGGGCTGCTGCCTGTGTAATTGGCTGATTCTGATACATTTCTCCTGCCAGCTATGCTAGTTCTCCTTGATTACCTGCCTACTGCTGTTTTCCCTTCCCATTGCCTTCCTGTTTAAGCTCAGAGGTGCACCACACAAACCCAGTGCTCAGATGTGAATGGAGCTGCTATTTCCTGGTTTAATTTTTTTGTTTGTTTAAAACCCGGAGTGTGGCGCACACAACCATTTAGGCAATGTAAACACTGCTAGGCAGTTTCAGACACACACCCTTCCTTGGCTCTGCTAAGCTAAGGGCAAACGCAATCCAAAGAGCTCCAATAAGCTTACAGTATGCCTGACACACCCTTATATGATGTCAGCTAACTCTTAGGCTTGCACCATGATTTTCCTGCATCTACACAGTTGGGTGCTGGATAGCAATGAGGGGAAATCTATGATTCAGTATCATTCCCCTTATTTGCATAGAATTGACTACTAATGCCTAGTTACAGGTCTAACACTGAGCCTTCCCCCTTAGCAACCACTATTCCGTGGCCTTGATGTTTTCTTCCTGCCATTGACTATAATAGAAAAATTGTGATTTTGACTAAAAAGGTTTTTTCTAGGTTTTATTTTATTTTTGGGCCAATCCCATTTGCGTGCCACTGCCCTATGCTTAAACGTCCAAAATCAGCCAAAAAAAATAAATAAAAGTTATTTTTTGTTATTTTTAACCTATTTTCCATGCCAATGGCCATTTATTTGGCCACTGGCATGCCTTCAACACTATATACACCTTTTATTTGGAACTATCATGGCTCCATTTTGTAGTTTGCAGAAATGAATTTGGTCACTAACCAAATACATTTCTGCAGGTTACACTACTCCTGCATCCATTTTAGGCTGATATATTGGTTTGAGATGGATTAAAGAATTGTTTCTATGCTGTTTCTTTAACATGATTTCTTTAATTTAATGTAATTAATCAATTAATAATGATCTACGTGAGAGTGAAGGAGTATATAAATTATTTGAATTTGATCTGTTCATGGTCTGATGAAGCATCTGTGATGTGAAAGTGCTAACCGTATTAAAGATTTTTATATATTTTTCCTGCTGCGTTTCTCCCTCTTGTTCAGTTTATTGGAATAGTTTAATATCTTACACACATGAATACGCTTCAAAAAATTGTACAACCATAATGTTTCCACATCTTGGTTATTCTGAACATTTTATACCACTTAGTGTCCATTATCAATCTAACTGGTTATGCCTTACTAAGCAAACAAGACATGCATGTATATTCATTTCACCTTACAACTAAGAAGTTAAAACACAAAGAAGCTTTAACTTTAACATATATTAAGAAACAACAACACCAGCCAAGAGAATTACCCTCCAACATTTACATTCTTTTATCAAACTCACAGACACAGCTTAGAATTAATGCAGGTGACTAAGGTGATGTGCTGTCAACAGGCTACTTCCTCAAATTCAATAATGAACACTCTCTAAGTTCAAATATAACTGAATCCACCAAAATGTAAACTGACCTAGTACTTATGCACATCAGTTCTATGCTCACCTAGAAAACTGTATTAACCTGCCAGGCCCTACTAAATCTAAACAAAAAGTTAAACAAAAGAGCTAAGCAGCCTTGTGGCACACATGCATAAATAAACAGCAAATAAAGGGAAAATGCACATTAGAATATATAGCAATGACTCTGGGTTAATATGAAAAAGATTATTCAAGGTACTGAAAAACACCATCAGGAAAACTAAGGCTTTCCATGAATATAATAGGTTGGCACTGAAAGCTAATGATAATTACAGGTCCTTGTTTACTTATATCAGGAAGCCAGTATATAACACTGATAATGCTCTGAACTTTGGAACACAGTAATTGTGAAACCTGTTCACAAAGCTGGCCCCATCATAGACCCTAGGAATTACAGATCCATTACCCTGATGAGCCTTATTCTCAAAGCCATGGAATGGGTCATAACAGACTTGGTAAACTACTATATTATTTGTTTGTGTCTTTTGGCTTTTCCCGGTTAGGGGTCGCCACAGCGGAACTCCGGTCCGCTAATGATTGGCAGTAGAGTTTTACATGCTGGCTTGCCGGACCTAACACACAACCTGAATAAAAAACAAATAATACCAATGGCAATACCAGGAGTCAGTCCACTGAAAAAACCTTTATTGTGTTAGCGCTTTCATGCACATAACTGTGTGCACTTCTTCAGACACATATTCTTGTAAAAAGCCATGTTTTATAAACTAACCAATTAAAACAAATTGATATCACATAATTTCAATTAAGCTATAAACTCACCATTTAAAAAGACAGCTACTATATTTTGAAGCATACTTAAAATGTAACTACTAAAATAACAGACCTGGAAAATCATGTATTATAATGTTACGATCCCAATATTAAACCTATTATTAAACTATGCCTAAATATATTATAGCAAACATGTTATAAAAAGATTTTTTTAATGTATATATGCATATATATATATATATATATATATATATATATATATATATATATATATATATATATATATATAAAACCTAATGCTCCAATGCCTTAAGTTTAAGTAAACATTTGATGGAACAAGCATCATTGATGCCCGGATAAATATGGGCATTGGTTTTTAACTGCCACATTAACTCCTGCTCCTCTAATTTTAAGTGCCAAGGTCCACCTCTAGGGTTCCTTTGCACTGACTGAGCAACTACAAATTTAAAATAATGTGTATTATTCTCTGAAATATGTTTAGCTAAAGCGTTGGTATTTGTGCTCTTAGAAATGGCATAAATATGCTCATAAATCCTTTGTTTTAACTGACGCTCGGTTTTGCCAAAATAAAATGCAGGGCATTTTTGGCACAAAGCTACATAAACCACCCCTTGACTCTCACAGTTACATTTATCATGAATAGCATATTTTATGCCATTGACAATAAAAAAATGCCCAGTAAGAATGTACCTGCAATAGTGGCATCTGCCACATTTGTGCATACCTTTGTGATATCTAAACTGTTTTAATGGTACTTCAAATAATGATTTTAAATTGGTACCTTTTTTAAAAACAATTGTAGGTCTATCACCCAGAACCTTACTGAGAGACTGTTGTTGTGAAATAATGTTCCAATTATAATTTAAAATGTCTCTAAAACATGCCGACATATCGTTGAATTGAGTTATAAAACTAGTAACATACCTGTTGTCTTTAGTATTAACCAAGTTGGGCTGTACATTGTTGCTAGAATGGGACATCTCATGATTGATTAATAAAGGGCCTAAAGCACCACTAAATCTCTTGTCCGTGACTTCCCTCCTTATACTTTGAAACAACTTTAATGGGTATCCACGGTTTAAGAACATGGTTTCTAAATTATTACATTCTTGTTCAAAATCGGCTTTGTCCGAACACATCCTAGATGCCCTGACCAATTGACCTTTGATAATGCCTCTCTTTTGGAAAAAAGGATGGTTGCTAGAAAAATGCAAAAAGGAATTACTATAAAAAGGTTTCCTGTAGATCAAGGATCTGAAACTGAAATTTGACACATCCTTCTACAAATGAATATCTAAAAAATTAATATTATCATCGTCGTATTGAAATGTAAATTCGAAGAATGAAATAAAAGTAGCCATGGTATTCACTAGAGTCTGCGCATCCTGTTTAGACCCTTTTAAGATGATAAATATATCATCTTGGTAACGAGTATACCAAATCACCATATTGTGGAACAGGGGATGAGGGAACAAAAAAGTACACTCCCAATATGCCATTACTGCGTTGGCAAAGCTCCCTCCGCAAGGGGAGCCCATAGCCACATCTGATGTTTGCAAAAAATGCTCACCCTTAAGCATAAAATAGTTATTCTTTAACACAACATCTAACAAAGAAACAAATCAGTATCTATTACAGGAAGATGTTTAATGTGTAGAAATTCCCTGACCCATTCCATGCCCAAATCTTGGGGGATAACGGTATACAGATCCTTGATATCAACCGTTAAAAATCCATGACAAGCATCAAACAGAATAGAATTTAAATAATTTAACACGTGCCATGAATCACGGCATATTTGGGGCTCAGTTTTCAAAACCTCCTTTAACTTGCCATCTATCCATTTAGCACATGCATAAGTTATGGATTTACGCCCATCAATTATGGGCCTAAATGGAGGATCCACCATGCTCTTATGTAGTTTCGGAACTCCGAAAATAACCTGAGTAAGAGGTGCTGGCATAGTTAAATAATGATACAATTCTAAAGAAATGCTGCCCTCTATGAACAAATCACTCAAATGATTCTTTATACGTTGATATGCTTGATTTAACTCGTTCAATGAGACTTTGCTATAATTCAAAGTTGAAAGCATACTATACATCCTATCAGTATATTCACTTTCTGTCATAAAAATAGCCCCCCCACCCTTGTCGGGCTGCATCACGCGAATCTTATGAACTTTAATGTGTTCAATAAATTGCATCTCGTCAAGAGTAAAATTGCTAACAGTTCTAGACATATTACGAAAATAATCAAAAGAGGTAGCCCTAAAGTGGATCAAAGACATACGCTGAAACAATGCTAACGTATTGTCCAAGGGAGGGTTAAAAATGCTTGCAACTCTCTCATCAGCAAACGTACCATTGATCTGACCAAACATTACCTTTAGGTTTAACTTGCGTGTATACACCATAAGGTCACATAATGTACGAGCCAAATTTGGCTTAGAATGTGGAACAAAATTAAAACCTTTAGCTAAAAACTCAACTTGCTCTTGTAAGATCGGCAACGAAGTATAATTGTAAACATTAAAGTCATGGTTGTTACTTTGTAAAATACAAAAATGTCTTGTCTGCTCAGTAAGGATCATCTCCTGCGTCGATTGTTCTTCTTCCGCTGTGGGCGTTGATTCCAGCCTGTGTTCGTCGAGGAGGTGGATGCTTTGTAATTGTTCTTGTAAAAACCCTGATGGTTATCCTGCCGGTTGAGATGTTGGTTATTTTGATTTTGTTTGGAAATATGCTCACTTCGGCGTATTTCTCCATTAATTGCAGTATTATTAGTAACCATAGGGTTGATGATATCATCAACTGGAGCGTTGTTATTAACACTCATAACCATGGTAACTGGTAACATTCCTGTGTTTAGGACAGGCTCAGCGTACCTTAAAGGTGGATCAGGGTATGCCCGATTCTGTTGATATGCCACTTGGTCACGATTTATTTTACGCTTTTTGGTTTCAGTAATCTTTTCAATTAAGGCATCAATGCTAGAAAAAATTCGCCTATAATCATATTCATATTTAACAAACTTAGAATTGGTAATAATGTCATTGTCTAAATGGTCCAACTGATGTTTCAATTCTGCCATTTGTTTATTATATTGATCAATCAGAAGGACCAAAAAATCCAATCCTTGTTTGTTGAAAAACTGAATTAATTGTGAATGAAAGTCTGAACCTTTAATTATGCCAGATAGAAACTTCCATTGGCGTAAGCCTTTAGGAACGATAGCAAGCCTGATACATTCTTTGAAGTATAAAATTTCAGTTTGTAATTTTGTATACTTCGCTAAGCACTGATCAAACTGTTTTAACTTCAAAAAAATGTTATTGTCATTGTTATTATCATGATCTATACCAGAAACTGAAACAGTGTTAGTATCAGGTACTTGAAAAATAGTTGGCGTAGTAATAAAATCATTCAAATTCGGTAATCCATGTCTATGATTATTCGCAGCATTCATATTATTAGTGATATTATCACTGCTAATAGGAGAATTATCAGATTGAATACCTGCTTGGTTGCCCGGTAAAGATGAAAAAACTGGCTCACCGTTGTTTGGTGAATTTAATATAGAAGCCAGTAATGGAGCAGAGGAATTCCGGGGATCGATAAGAGGGGTATTGAAAGTAACTCCAGGTCTAGGTCTCACAATGACTTCGCTGTCTTTGGTCTGGTTGGACATTCTCCTCGCCAGATCGTCAATTGCTGGATTAATAATGTTAGATTTCCATTAGAGTCTTTCTCACGGTTACTCGTACTAAAGCCATTAGGACTAGATTCAAACAAGGACTGAGACTCCATGTTGCCAAAACTAACTGCCATAAAAATTGAACCATGAACCACGAACAAACTGAATAAAAGCAAATAATACCAATGGCAATACCAGGAGTCAGTCCACTGCAAAAACCTTTATTGTGTTAGCGCTTTCATGCACATAACTGTGTGCACTTCTTCAGACACATATTCTTGTAAAAAGCCATGTTTTATAAACTAACCAATTAAAACAAATTGATATCACATAATTTCAATTAAGCTATAAACTCACCATTTAAAAAGACAGCTACTATATTTTGAAGCATACTTAAAATGCAACTACTAAAATAACAGACCTGGAAAATCATGTATTATAATGTTACGATCACAATATTAAACCTATTATTAAACTATGCCTAAATATATTATACCAAACATGTTATAAAAAGATTTTTTTAATGTATATATATATATATATATATATATATATATATATATATATATGTATAAAACCTAACGCTCCAATGCCTTAAGTTTAAGTAAACATTTGATGTGCCCGGATAAATATGGGCATTGGTTTTTAACTGCCACATTAACTCCTACTCCTCTAATTTTAAGTGCCAAGGTCCACCTCTAGGGTTCCTTTGCACTGACTGAGCAACTACAAATTTAAAATAATGTGTATTATTCTCTGAAATATGTTTAGCCAAAGCGTTGGTATTTGTGCTCTTAGAAATGGCATAAATATGCTCATAAATCCTTTGTTTTAACTGATGCTCGGTTTTGCTAAAATAAAATGCAGGGCATTTTTGGCACAAAGCTACATAAACCACCCCTTGACTCTCACAGTTACATTTATCATGAATAGCATATTTTATGCCATTGTCAATAAAAAAATGCCCAGTAAGAATGTACCTGCAATAGTGGCATCTGCCACATTTGTGCATACCTAACGCACAACCTTCAATGAAGGAATGCCCGTTCACGCATGTCGCCACATAGAAGACGATCTAACTGAGAATTGAACGGGCAACGTCTAACTGTGAGGCGACAACGGCAATGCTACCGCAGCCTACTATATAAAAATGTTAAATGGCTTAAATGCCAGTGATTTGACTTTGTTAGGGATAGATTCTCCTGAATGAATCTAGTAACTTTTTTTCAGAAGGTAACATCAGCCATGGACAGTGCTCATGTAGTTTGTACTGCACACCTCAATTTTGCCAAAGCATTTCACAATATACTGCATGTCAACATAATCCAAAACTAAATGCACATCAAATGGATCCCCATGTAGTTAGATGGGTAGCTAATTGCTGAAGGGACAGAACTCATGCAATGTGTCAGGCGAAGCCTCAGAGAGCGTGAAAGTAACCTGAGGGATACAACAGGGTTCCATGTCTGTACCTTTGCTATTTGGCATGGCTCCAAATTCAAAATCAGGAACTTTCTTTAACAAAGTTTGCTGACAACTGTATACTGAATGTCATGCTTGAATAACTGTCTGATATGCAGATGCTACAAAGTGAACTTACACATGTTAATAGGTAGTGCACTAACATTAGGCTAAACCTACTTGCTAAAAATGCAGCATTTAACAAACAATCCTTCCACCCAGCTTATAGTATAGAAAATAGCCCACAATTGATAAGTAAAAGCTGGACACTGAAAGTGTTGTAATCTTTTATAAATGGTTCTTACCCAATTAGTCAAAACAGCTTTACAAAAAGCCATATCAGAAAATACAAAACTGACATGTATTTCAGTTAAGCATAAAAATATATTTTTTCAGTAGGACCCCCCCCCCCATTCAGAGGACTTCACTGTCTGATATAATCAACTCCAAGGCTACTGCACCTCGTGGCAAGAGCAGTATTCCCAATACAGTGACTTTGGCTGGAAGGTCTGTGATTTGGACAGTTATGAATGATTAAATTGGCCATTAAGAAATTGTTAAATTAGCTGAAAAACTTTCTAAGTCCACATTAGACTAGAACTATTATCTCAAACTTAGATACTTAGATATAGTTGCCAAGAGTTGAGAGCATGCAATTTTTTTAAATATTTTAGCAAAATCCTGAAGATTAGATATTAACCTGTAGTCCTTAGTACACTTTGGGTTTGCTGTTTTTTTTTTTTTTTGTGAATAGTATTGCTGTGGCATACTTCCAGGTTGATGGGATTTCACAGTGAGAGTGAATATAAAAACATTGCCAATAAATTTGGAGGCCAGGTTTAGAAAGTCAGGGAGTTTTTCATACAGTGACTTATCTGAGATGTCTTCAGAAAATCACTTGCAAAGCAGACATTTTTCTAAAGAGAAATTGTTGTGTGATCTGGAAATCTGACAGAAAAAACATGGCTAAGTGAGAATTAAGGAAGTAGAGAAAATGTGGTAAGATTTTGTGAAGCAGGAACATAACGTATCTGTTGTGTTTTTTAGAGAAGGATCATTATTACATAGAATATCTTGGAGTGTTGTATCTTGCATTACAGCCAAGAATCTTTTCAGTATCAGTCTAAGAACCTTGGATGACAAAGATAAAACTTGTTTATCTGAAATATAAAGCTTTATCTGCAGTCTCTCTCTGTATCTCTGAAATGCTATGATTTAGCTTCTATGATCCTAAAATAAGACCTGTTTAGATAATGTTAGCCTCAACAAAGGAAGATAGATTTTTCAGTTTTCCAGTCTTTATCCCTGGCAAAGAGAAAGAAATAGGGGGATCCTAAGCAGAAAACCAGCACTGGTAAAGTTTTTTTAATATAATCTAGAACAGAAGCTGCCATTAAAAAAGGAATAATTAGTAGAGCATATAAAATATTGCATGATAACTATAAGAATCAATAAGAGGAGGTTAGAAAAGATTGGGAAGAGAGATTGGATAAGCAATTCCCAAAGAAACAATGGGAAGACATATGTATGTTTCCCAAATATGCAACAAAATCTAGAAGATTTAGGATTTTTGCTTGGAAATGTTTACATGGATATTTTTATGTCCCAAGTAGACGCCGAAGATTTTTTCCTCAGGTGGACAACAAATGTTGGATGTGTGATGGAGGTAACTGGGAACACATTTTCTGGGATTGTAATGCCTATGGCATGACTCAGCACATACATCTTCTTGATATGGTTAAATAGACATTTCAAAATACCATCCATATGAGCTATGTTCCCATACAAGGGTGTACATCAACATCTCAGTTGGGAGGACAGCACCTGATGAGACATCCTGACTCTCCTCTACTGTGAGGTAGACCAACATGTCATCATAGACCTTTTCTAAATGGACACTAGTAATATTCCAGCGGATGTGCAACAGACTTGTGTGAGTTGTAAATGCTACATCATGTCTGTTACATCTGGTAGATGTCCTCAAAGAGGTCATCGAGGGCGTGCATGATGACAACACTATCATCCTGTGGAATTTGACCAGGCCAAGGCATTTGACACAAATCCACACTGAGGTATTCAATCAACACTGTCAGATGTAGCCATAAATAGCTATATCACCAAATGAGTAGACCAGTGTATGACACACTTGGCATCTCACTATGTTGAAATGTGTGACGTGACTTATAACTCAGGTCCAGTCATCAAGTGCATACACCAGGATTGTCTGTTATGCCCTTTCCTGTCCATTAATTAAGTGATGGACATCACAGATGACAGACAAATCATGTGTCCAAACAGCTACCCGAAGCAATACAGATTGTTGGCCATCATTGACTCCAACTGTGATATTAGTATAATAGACATTATCAACACATACCAAAAAATGCTGCCACAGCCATGACAAAAACCTGCATTGACAAGAAACATGGGGGGGGGGGTTTGTTAAGTCAGGAAACAGACATACCATCCAGGTATAATATGGACATCACATCCTATAATCAGACCAGTAGGCATGTGATTTGTGTCCCGGGTAGATGGCAAGTGGTACATACACCAGCATGTGGTCACAGTGCTGACTATTCCCTTGAATGTAACACAAGTACTGAGTATGTGAAGGACATCCACATTGAGGCCATAATACCTTCATGGTCCCCAGCCTTCATCACAACAATAACTGTGCACAATGCACCCATCTTCATGTACGTTCCTACACATTCTCCAGTGATGTGTAACTGAAGTTTGCCACCTTTGTCACAGTGAGCTGTCACACATCTTATTAGCCATACCTAGGTATTCTTTTTGTGGCATAAACATTACTGTCTGATGGTGCAGGACCCCCATCAGGTTGCTACACCAGATGCATTTGTGCCACCTACGCACACTACATACATAGGTCTTTTGACAATATTAATGGCATATATCATTTATGACAGTGTGGATTGTGCTATGTAGATATATATATATATATATATATATATATATATATATGTGTGTGTGTGTGTGTGTGTGTGTGTGTGTGTGTGTGTGTGTGTGTGTGTGTGTGTGTGTGTGTGTGTGTATGTATGTATATATATATATATATATATATATATATATATATATATATATATATATACACCAAAAAGCACTGTAGGAGGAGAAACAATGCACCGGACAGCTCGAGGTGAAATCCAACGGTTTATTGAGAAAACAGTACGTAAAATGGATAACAACACAACGCATTTTTCATCTATTACTCAGACTTCTTCAGACAACAAAAATGAGGTCAAGACCAATTATATATAGTGACAATAAATAGGCAATAAATTTGAATCTTCCAATGAAAGCATCTCATAAATATGTAATATATCATGCCTAATTCAATAAAAAAAATATAAATAACTAACTTCCACCTCCATAGTGATAGAAAATTGGTACATGAACTTCACTTTTACAAAAATATATAAATTAAAACCTGTTGAAAACACTTTTGAAACGTATTTGTATAAATATATAAATATAACATAAGAACTCAAAGAGAAATAAATTCTCAGACAACTTTAAGCTCAAACTTCATCCAACACTCCCCTCCAGTGGCCAAAATAATAATAAAAAATAAACTTGTGAATACGCCTGCATAAATTCAATATATAAATGTGTGTAAGATATATATACAAATATATATGCCATGCACACAAGTCAGCTAGCCTGTATTGCCCATTCTATCGCATACAGGTATAGCAGTGTCCCTCTTAACACCTCCAGCAGATGTTACAGTGTCAGGACAGTGTGCGTGGTTACCCTCATAGAGTGTGGCTGTATCATAGTTGTTGTTCAAGTGTGTTTGCAGACTCATCTCTTATCACCCTAAATTCCATATGTTATATCAGAATATCAGAGGCATGAGATTACTGGCAGTATTATTCTGATATTGTCCATGATTGTGGTTGGCTCTTGTAATGTTTTCCATGAGCCTTTACCTGTGTCCACCTTACTGGAAACCTCTTCTGAGAGTACACTCATATTCAGGCATATCAGTTTGCCAATCTTCACAATATGCACCCTACCCCAAATGTATGTCAGATCCCTGATATATGTTCTCTGCATTATTCATGTAAGGACCTCACACAGACATCTTCCTCATTGTTAGTCACATAAAACACATTTTCATTGCAGAGTCCATACTGTGCCACATATAGATATGTGATTGGTGTTGCTGCTACAACCATCTTCCATTGACATGCCCTCCTCTGCTGTACATTAGGTTGTTTCACCTGTCCTCTTTCCTATGTTCATTCCTAAAATTTATCTGTGTGTTCTTATTCAATACACACACTTCCCCTGAGTGTTCATTTTACATGGCAGTCCATGTCCTGTTACAGATCATTTATACAGCTTTACTACAGAATGCCAGGCTGGAGTGCTTTCTCTGTGGAGTTTACATGTCCTCTCCGCGGTCGAGTGGCCTCCAAAAGACATGTGTGAATGTGCGTGCCTTCGCTGAAGGTTGGGCGTCAGGCTGGCAACTCGGCACCATAAAAATCTACTGCCAATCATTAGCAGACCGGAGTTCCGCTGTGGTGACCCCTAACCGGGAAAAGCCGAAAAGACAAACGAACTACATAATGCAAGGAATGGGAGATCACAGTACTCTCCACTGTAGAGACACTTTCCTGTACTGCATTTGGACTATATACTTCACATTCATAACTCTTAATTGTGCAAATATTCCCAAGATGTCCAGATGTGTTCCTTACCAAAGTTGTGGCTTTCTGCCATATCACTGGGATGATCCCATGCCTGATTTGAGTCAATATTACATACATTTGAGTTTATACTTTTCAACTGTCCTGATTTGTGCAGAATGTCCTATTTTTGTCTCATATTTTTGATTTTTTCCTCATAAGATTTTGGTTTTCTGGCAATTCATTGGCATGCCATTGCAGATTGAAGTCAGAAACTAATGACAGACATTTGAGTTTTAAACTTCATACTCTTCAGAAAATCCATGCCACTTACAATCTATTATTTTATCACCTTTCTAAGTTTGGAAGAGCAATATTAGAATCTGTTCCTATTTTGTGCCCTTTGTCCCCGCATTATTTATGGCTTTGTCCAGATTTCTTGCTCTAAGAGGTTGAGAGGTATGTTTGAGTTTCATTTTACCAACACTTCTATGTGACATCTATGTCAAATGTGGCCCTATTTCTGGTTAATTGTCTCCCCATTATGTTGCCCTTTGTACAGATGTGTTGTAGTAAGAGATTGACATCTGTGAAGCCCTTAGGATCATTGTGGCATTCTGTGAAAATCCACGGACTGTAGGTACTCTGCTTTAGACAGAATTGCTGTTCATGTTCACTTACATGGTTTCCTGACCTGCAACACTGTTGCCAGCCATCAAACCTTGCTCAGACATGGCACATGGCATTAATATGCATTGTGCCATGGTCCAAGCTGCCGCTCACTGAACACCATCACACACAGATGTAAACTCCATGTAGGCTTTGCAAAGAACCTACAAGGAGTTTATTGAATCCTGGGGAGTATCTATATAGGCTAAAAGTGCAGTATTAATACAATGAGAAGGATGGAAACCATGTCGTGTGGGGGATAGGAGTTCTTCCTGCAGAAGGTAGTAATCATTTTTGAATACATTTTTCAAGTATTTTTGAGAGGGGGATATGATTCTTATAGGTCTGAAGTTAGTAATGTCTATGAAATTTACTCCTTTGTGTAGAAGGATAATGTGTGACTGTTTCCATAGAGAGGAAACTTAGGATTCCTGGACTGACCTATTTGTAAAGATTGAGAAAGTATAGGCAATTTTGTCGGCAGCTTTTCATAGGTTCAAAAGGTTCATAGGGCAAAACTAGGCTATTGGCCCGGAGGCCCTTATAAGCCTAGCCAATAATTTGGCCCATGTTCCCACAAAGTCAGCACCTGTTTTCCCTGTCCAGCAGGGACATAGATGGGATCCAAGGAGTGTATTTTCTGTTTCCCATCCAGTCGCCCAGGTTTATCTTAAAGAGAGCTATTCTGGTACTCTGCTTGACATCGAGAGGGAGTCTATTCCACAGATGGGGAGTCTTTGGGACACAAATCTATCCCACCAACAAGTTCTATTAATGTCGCAGACCGGGTTGAGGTCATGTGTGCAGGTTGCGCAAGTGGAGTTTGACTTACAGATATGCAGCACCTCCTTCAAAGCTGGATCTGAGATGGCCTTGTATGCCAGACATAGGTGTCACCTCCCAGCAGTCTATATGAGACTGAATAGAGGGAGAGGGCTTTTAGCCTATCTGTATAGGACAGATGTTTGAGACCTTGGATTTTCCTGGTCAGGAACTTCTGTGGTCTTTCCAGTTGCTGCATGTGCTTGGCAAGGTACATGCCAAAGGGGGAATTGTATTTGATAATGGGTCTGATAATGGAGGAGTACAGGGATGTTATGACCTCCTTGTTTCTGGATGAAATACCCTTACTTATTTATTTATTATTTTATTTATTTTACATTTGTTGCCCAGGTTAGCCCAACTGAGCTAATAGCCCTTTATCACCAGAGGCCCATGGAGAAAAGCTCCACAGAGTTACTATTCAAAGTAATATAAGCACTAGTTCAGAAAACATATAAAAAAATAAACAAAACTTAAACTGGATGCAATAATAAACAAAAATACAACATTTGTACAAGTTATACAATAAAGTGATAATACAAATTCAATAACAATAAGAGTCAGTACAGTCAAGATAAAGACAGGCAGTGAAAAGTTATTGAGTTGGCAGGTAAATCGTGGGGAGTTATGAGGTGGACCATGTAGAAAGCCTTCGATACAATGGAGGCAACGTGGTGGTCAAAAGTCAGTTTGCTATTATCTGGGTACCCAAGTCCCAAATGACTGATTGTGTGCTTAGCACATTGTTACTAATGTGATAATTAGTGGGGACACCATTTTTCCCAAAGGGGATAATGATGCATTTCTTGGCATTAAGTTGGAGGCCATGCTTCTGGCACCAGTCATTAGTTTAGGTAAGGCCCTCTTGGAGGATGTTCAAATCACTATGGGAATTTAAGACAGCACCCAGCTTGTAATCATCTGCAATCTCAGTCAGCCACAGACCACTGGTTTTGGCTTGTACCTCAGAAAAGTATATCCCAAACATAGAGGGTCCAAGACCAATCCTTGTGGTATGCTGCTCTTTACAGGTCTACTACTAGAGATGGTTCCCCTATTTTGACTGAGTGGGTTCTATCAGTGGGCCAGTTAGCTACCTATCTGGTTACATATGTGTTGATGCCTAGCTGGAAGAGTTTATCTATTATGCCCAAGTTGGGAATAGTGTCAAAGGCTTTGGCTAGGACAAGGTAGGCAGTGTGCACCGTATTCCCCTCATCCGTGGCTTTGGTGACTGTTCCTAAGAAGTTGACCAAGTTTAACAGGCATGGTCTCCCTTTGACAAAACCAGACTTGTTTTAAGTACTCACTTGGACAGTCATCAGCTGAAGTAGAGCCTGGTTTGAGTTTGTTTAAGAGTAGTTTATTACAGAATGTGGGCCCAGGTTTGAAAATTAAAGTGGATGTCATGATATGTGGCTGTTGAACATGGTTAGGATTAGATGTTGGGAAATCCTTTGTTAGAGATGCTATGCTAGCTATGAAATAAGAGTTGAATTGCATTGCAGCTTCAAGTGGTAACTTATTGGGAAAGGGGTTAGGGTTGAGTTTTTGGCCGAGATGCAATATTTCTTTAATATATGTCCTGAATATTTTGGAGCTGTGTTTACTATTATTCTAAAAGTTATAATGATACAGTTTTTGTCCTGATTTATTTGCTTTTTAGTGTGGCTATGAAGCATTCTGAAGTTTTCAAGATATTGCAGTGTTTTATATTGTTTCCTTTCCTGACATGCTTTTTGACTATCTTGATTTAGGTTTCTACTCTTTTTGGATAGCCAAATTGCATTATTTGTTTTAAGTCCCTTCCTTCTTGGAGGTACAAGGCTAATGAAGATATTTTGGGAAGTTGTATTGAATTCATTTGCAGCATCATCTAAGGGGAGGATTTTTTAGGAAACTCCAGTTAATAGATGATAGGGTAGTAATGAATTTTTCTAGATTAAACATGGAAAGGTTACAAGTTGTTTTATAAACATGTTGCTTAAATGGATGTGTGAGATGTCTGGTTGTATAGAATGAGACATGATCACTGAGACAGTCAGATGTTGCACCTGTAGTGGTATATTTTCTAGGGTCTGCTATGAGGATCCAGTCTAATATGGAATTTGATGTCTTGGTAACATATCATTGACTGACCTGTACTGCTAATGAAGCACATTTGCAAGGCATTAATTGGACGTAATCCTTAATCCCTATTCTCGTACTGCTCAGGCATTTGCATGTCACTATATAAGAACCCAGACCATGTTTATCTGCAGAGCCCTTCGTGCAAGCTGAGTAATACAGTAAGGATAACAGTAAGGATAATAAACTGAGAATTAATTTACATATTCCATGTGCCCAGAGTGATTTAGCTACACCTTATAAATACAACGTGGGCTATGGAACTTCCACTGTGCTAGGGAAGGTTGCCTTGTTTGCCAACTGTTGTTGCTGAGCAAAGTACCATCAACAGTTTTGTTATAGGACTTCATGGGATAGTGTTGGAAATAGTTCAAGGCATGTATTCATCCATACAACTGCTAATTCTTAGTATGCTGATATGCGATGGGTGCTGTCTATCTGCAGATTTTCAATAAATTCTGTTTAAGTAATCTGATATGTAAGTCATGGGGGTCGGGCAACACACATAAATTCATGTGCATAGAATTCTTTAGCATATTTGTAACATCTTAGCAGTTTAGGCTGTCACTGGATGTGAGTTCTATGAGCGTTCTTACATTCTCCATATTGTTTCTCTACTTTTTATGTTTTCTCTGCTTGGAAAGTGAACTACTGTAGTTTATTTCTGAGGGAAGGGGTGCATATCGGATATTACAGTGATGGTTATGTTGGCATCATTTATACCCATTTTTAATGTGTAATAGTCTGAATTTCTGCAGTATTACAGTGCTGTTTCTACTATGCTCCTCACTGACTGCATAATGATATATTTTGTTCCATAAGTATAAATGTTTGTACTACCATGTGTGTTAAGTTGTGTTGCAATATTTGCTTTTTCTTCCCCAAAACAGGGATATGGCTCCTAAATCAAATAATAAGATGGAAAAGCCTTCTTTCTCAGATGCTGAGAATGAGGTCATAATACAGGCCACCTGTCTCCATTGCAGACAGCTCCCTCATTTGTGTGCCTTTGACAAGCCTTTCTGAAACCTTGTCTGGTGGCAGGTGGTCAATTATGTCAATGTTGTTGTTGCCGAGGGCCGAGTATTTCACACCATCTGACATAGGGCCAATAAATGAATAAAAGGGCTACTGTAAGATCACATGCAGTGGCATAGGACTGGAAGGCTTCTGGTGGTAGACCATCTACCAAACCATCACTCACTGAGATGGAGGGTTCTTGTCAGCTATCAGGGATCCAGGCAGCTCAGAAGAGTTTTACAGCGTGGTGCTGACTATTGGGGCAGAGGTGGAGCAGACCCAGTGGATTCCCACTATTGATGTCCTAGGTATGATATTCACATATTTGTAAAATGCTCCTTTGCAATTGATAGTCACTTGAATGCTTATACTACTTCTGTAAACTATAGTGCCCAGGTACATCTGGCATGGGCATACTTACATGTGTTAATGATATGCATTACTCACTGAGATTATAGCATTTGCATAGGCATAGGTATTTGCATTTTGTTTTTCTTGTTTTTATGTACTCACAGGTGAAGCATTGCGTGGCACCAGATGTGGATCTCTTGCTTTCTGATGTTGGAGGAACTTTATTCTTTGACAATGATGGTGGTCATGAAAAGGCACAGTGTAGGGCAGGAGGTGCTATGTTAAACACAGGGGGTGGCTCCCATATCCCCTTCCCACAGTATGGATGCAGTCAGTATGCTTATGCATACCTATGACACAGAACCATCTGACAGTGGACAGACTGATGGGGACACAGTTGATCAGAGTATTGTGGCAACCTCAGATGTGGACATAGTGGAATCTGCTCTAACCATCATGAATGGAAGGTATCATCCAGGGTGAAGGTAGGATGTTCATAGAAGATATGCATATCAACTTCCCCTGAGATTGGTGTATCAATACCTTCCTCTCATCATATGTGCAAAGCTGTAGTGGAGGCACAGGCAAGTTCTACCAGGGCCTCAAAAGAAGTCATAGGACTACTGCATATTTTGCATTCTGAGAATGCATGAACTGTATCTGTGAATCCTTGGACACCCTGGACCATGTAGTGTCTCTTCTAGATCATCTGTTGAAAGAGGAGAAGCATCCATGAGGCCTTTCTGCCCATACATCAATGTGTCCATGGATGTGCCAGATCCCACTCTCACAGTGTTAGCACTTTCACTGCTACATCAATGGTGGATGTGTCCTCACCCAGACAAGACTGTCCATGTGGTCATGGGCCTGAATGCGATTGTGATGACAGCTGGTCCAGATGACACTGTCCACATTCCAGTAGCACTATGAATTCTAGCCATGGTTATAGAAATAGTGGTGGATCTCCTGACAGAGGTTGTTCACATGGTTGGGGGCATCCACAACAAGCTTGATCCTCTCCCATGCATGGCTCACACCTGTCCAGGATGCCAGGGCATAGTGCTGGCACTAATACTGTAGCTTTGTCCCTGCAAAGCCACACCTAGTACACCTGACATTGACATGACACCACACACACACACACACACACACACACACACACACACACACACACACTCACACACACATGCATGCATACATGCACACACACCTCAAGAGGGAGTTAATCACATCTGGACATACTGGCCCTGACAATGAATACATGGTAATAAGTAATTTTTCAAACTCACACACTTCCTCTGGGTAAGATGTGCCCTGCTGTGATCCCCTACACTGTGCAAATAATGATGATGATGACTGTACCCTACCCTTTGCACATCTGTGACTTAGGGTTGTCTATGTCTGATGCACAAAGTGGCCAGCCAATGCATGGCTAGTCAAATGTATTGTTTTGCTTTGGATACATCATTATTTTTAATTTTTGTTTAGTCTGCTTATGTTCTATACTACCAGTAGTGGTAGTAGTATTTGTTTAGAATAACCTGCTCACCCACTTGTGTAGATGATGCAGAGAGTGTCTTACCAGGTCTATATTATAACGACAAAGTTCAAAAACTTTGAATTTTATAATATTGAACCCAGCAGAGTGAACCCTTGAAATAGTGATGCTGCAGAACACCAAATACTTTCCTAGGGAAAGTATTCAGTGGGCCTTTTCTGCAGCTTCGCTATTTCCTCAACTGTGGTGCGAAGGTTACGGACCGGGTTAAGGTAAGTGTGCGAATGAAGGTGATTGTGCGATTGGGCATGAGTTAGGTGAGTTAGGGTTAGGGCGCGGGTTAGGTAAATATGCGATTGTGTGGACATGAGGGTTAGGGTTGGGTAGGTGAGTTAGGGTTAGGGAGAGGGTAAGGTGTGTGTGCGATAGTTAGGGACCTTAGGGTAAGGGTTGGGTTAAGGTAAGTGGGTAGCTAGTGGTGTATGTCTGGTTTAGTGTAGGGTTTAGTGAAGTGTATGTGTGTGGATTATTTATTTTGGTGTGCTTGAGTTGTGTGTATGTTTGTCGGAACAGCAAATTTTTTTCCCTGGGAAAAAAATTGCTATTCTGACTGTTCAGTTTTCTGGTGTTTCGATTGAATGGGGTAGATATTATAAAATTTGATGTTTTTAGACTTCAGTGTTATAATATAGATCCATCTTACCAGAGCTTCTAATGTCTGATCCACATAATGAGCAGGTAATGCATGTATAGACCAGGTAATGCATGGCTAGGCTAAAATGCTTCTTTGTACTGTACAACTTCTAATTATTATTTGTGTCTCAATTTATGCTTGTGTTCTATAGTCATAGCTGGATGAGATATCTTGCTTACCCACCTGTGTAGATGAGGATGAGATTGCCCTACCTTCTAAATGGGTGTGCAACATGGGGTAATTATGCATGATGCATAGAGTGGTCAGGACATGTATAGTTAATCAACAGTATGTTATGCTTGAATACATCATCTTTGGAGTCTGTATGTAACGGATATTTCAGTTAATGTTAGCCATTTCTGTGTTGGCATCAGCAATTTTTACCTTCTGTTTACTTCTTTTTATGCATTACTCTATTTCTTTGTGACAAGTTGCTAAAAACCTTTGCCTCTTCTCCCAAGATTGCCTAAGACTTGGGATACTTATTTCTGGTGCTTACAGTAACCATCCAGCCAGTTCATTGGTAAGGAAAGTCTGGTTTGTTTGTATACATTAATGTTACTGTTTGTCTCTGCTGAGCCCTTATGCTAATCATGTGCTGAGTGTATGTGCAATTCACTGCTTCTTAGCCCGTACCATGTCATTTTGTGCTTGTCTCTGCTTGTCATGTTCATCGCATACCTGGCTTCTCATCTGACCCCTCATCTGTATCAGCTACTACTACCTGTGGTGCTGGGAGTGACAGTCCCTGTATTGGGGCACTCTACCTTAACTGTTTTCTAAGTATAATATTATGTAAGATGACAAACACAATCAGTATTTTGACAGAGGTGGCTGGGTCACATTGCAGAGCAGTTCCTGATGTATCCAGACGCTGGAACCATGACTTGAGCAGTCACATTACATGCTCTGTGATGTTTCTAGTCTGTACATGCACAATGCTGTAAACTTGCTCAGTGGGGTTGTGTGGCTTTCTCATAGAAGTCTTGAGCCAAGGATCTAGGGCATGTCCAGCACTCTGTCTAGATGCCCTTGTGGAATGTCACTCCTTCCATGCCTGGTGTGCCATATGTGGGAGAGAAGGAGGGAAACTGCTTAGGTGGTTTGGTCACACATTATAGGTGATACACCATACATCACAGACAACCTGCAGTAGATGCAGTGATACCCTCTTCTATTGACACACCTTATTCCTAATATACCAGGTAAGGCCTTTATTTTAATGTGGGTTCAGTCTATGGCCTCCCAGCACCTCAAGGAAATTGGCCTGAATTGACACTTAAATTTTGCATGGTGCAAGCTGTCTCATCTGGAGTATGTGATAACCACATATACTACCCCACATGTTGAGGCATTGCCTTGATGGACTGGTGGAGTATTTTTGAGGCAGACACATAAGAACCCCCACCATGTCCACTATAGGCCACTGAAAAGTCCCGGTAGCTAAAATACTTAAAGCTACACATATATTAGTATCTCCATAAGTACAGCACAATGACCATGGGGCCTCATTTGAGGCAGGCAGTTGTCGATTATTTCCTTTATGGTGCCCATGTCCACCCTTTAATGGTCACTGCTTCTAGTTCCTGTAACCCATGTGGTTAGAAAACCCTAGACCTTTGTGGTTGAACTCTGTCAACAGCAGCAGCACCACCTTCAATAAGAGCCTCTTGCTGAAACAGGTTTATCAAAGCTGGAGCAACCCCTACCATGTTTTAAAGTTGTTCTGTGGCTGTATTCCAGCATATTTTGGCATTCAGAGCTAAAACTGTGCATCACTCCACCATGTTTTTTTGCTTTCTTTAGAGTACTGCACAACTCAGTATATAATCATTAGCATATTCTGCTGCTAAACCTTCTTGTGTAGCTGGCCACAATGTGTACTGCTTTTTCCTGACTCACAAATTCCCTGCTTGTCACACATACAAGCTAGCACAATGAACAGGTGTTTAAGAATCATGGCCTTTACATAATAAATATAGAGAGAATTCATATCTAGATCTACAGTATATCCATATATCTATATATCTATATCATATAAAAAAAAACAATATATATATATATATATATATATATATATATATATATATATATATATATATATTCTGGTCAAGACCATAACATCGAGCTTGTGAAAGTTCAAACCATTGAAATAGAGATCGCTGCACAACGTGGAAGGGTATATTTACCATTGCGATCTCGGATGGTATCTGAAGAAGTTACTGCATTCTTGGTGACAAAAAATGCTTCATTAAATAGTTACACATTTTACCAGTTTTTTTTGTGCATGTGGTCAATTCATTTGGATTTTTGGTTTCTCGTTTTTTCACCAGTTTGTTTTTAGTGCGATCTCGGAGATAGTATATTTAATGAGTAGAAGGTGCAGGGGGGGGCTTACCACCTGCAAAAATGTAAAAAAAATGTTTTGTTTGTTTTTATTTTTGTTTTATTTAAATTTCGAACTTTCAGAAGTTCAATCTTATCATCTTAACCATAAGAAATTTGAACTCTTGAAAGTTTGAAATTTAGAAATAGATCCATATATATATATATATATATATATATATATATATATATATATATATATATACATATATACACATTTATATATATATATATATATATATACATATATACACATTTATATATATATATATATATATATATATATATATATATATATATATATATACATCATAGTTTTCTTGGGGATGGGTGCATGGATACTTCTTTCACAGAATGTCCAGATTTTTGCCTAATATTTTCAGTTTGTTTTTCATACAATCTGTGCTTTTTTATCACAAATCATCAAGGATTGAACTTATTAAATAATGGTATACATTTGAATTTCAAACTTCGTAGCATTCAGAAAATGCATGCTAACACAAATCCAGTTATTCTAGCAACTTTCTAAGTTTATAAGTGCAATTTTTAAACATATATACATACACACACACACACACACACACACACACACACACACACAAACACATATACATACATATATATAAATACGTGTGTGTGTGTGTGCGTGTGTGTGTGTGTATGTGTGTGTGTGTGTGTGTGTGTGTGTGTGTGTGTGTGTGTGTGTGTGTGTGTGTGTGTGTGTGTATATATGTATATATATATATATATATATATATATATATATATATATATATATATATATATATATATATATATATATATATATATATATATATATATATATAGGGATCTAGGACTTTTGCACGAAAGTGCAAAAGCCTGAATCTAATACCACCGAACACACTTTAACGAAAGCGTTTTAATCTAAAAAGCGCTTTTGTTAAAATATGTTAGAAAAAAAACACAAAATCTACTGGAATGCAGAGTGGCAAGCCCCCCCTGCACTCCCCACCCCCCCACTTTAATATTCTCACTCCGCAGTCACACTACAGTGGGGAAGAGGGAATTTTCCCTTACCGCACCGTAGTACGACCGCAACAACAAGCATACTTATGCGAAAGTGCTGCTTCGGTGAACAGCACTTTCGTGCAAGTATGCTCACCAAATTGGGATTCGGTGAAAGTTGCAGTCAAGCATCTGTACAGATCCTATATATATATATATATATATATATATATATATATATATATATATATATATATATATATATATATTTATATACATTTTTTTATTATTTATTTTGACATCTGTTAACCAGATATGTCCGACTGAGCATGAGCCCTTTTTCAGAGGAGGCCTGGAGCGGAAAGCTTAATGCAAAAAATAATCAAAACAGAAATAACACAAAGTCAGAAAACTTCAAATACATGGTAGATACTAAATACAGAGGTAACTATAGATACCAAAAAAACAAAAAAAACACAACACCCCCTCTCCTCACTCCCCACTATTCTCATTAAAACCCATACCCACTTCCACTATAAAAAAACTCCTTCAGAAACTAAAGCCTTGCACTAATGCTCCTGATAACATCCCATCTTACTTTCTTAGCATAGCTGCTGATGCAACTGCCTACCCCATTAGCATTCTAATCAACCGCTCTATCCAGGAAAGTACAGTTCCACAAATCTGGAAAAAGGCCTTTATTATACCTTTACATAAAGGTGGCAACAATAACAGTGTGACTAATTTCCGCCCCATCGCTATCCTGTCTCCAATCTCTAAACTCCTAGAAAAGTGTATCCAAATTCAACTCCTACCACATCTCTTAGATAATCACTTACTAACCCCCACACAACATGGTTTCGGACCTGGTCACAGCACTATGACAGCCCTCCTCTCCTTCCTTGAAACTGTTAACAAAGCCCCTGTCTCTGGACTTATTGTCTCTACCCTACTACTTGACCTCTCTAAGGCCTTTGACACTATATCACACAGCCTGCTTTTAACAAAACTCTCAAAACTTAACCTATCTCCTTCATCCTTGAACTGGTTCTCCAGCTACCTATCAAATAGATATCAAGCAGTAAAATAGAAAAAGGCAACCTCCTCATTTCTAAATACCCCAACCGGAGTTCCCCAAGGCTCCATACTAGGTCCCCTCCTCTTTAACATATTCATAAATAATTTCCGTAACTCTATCCCATTCTCAAACATTATCCAATATGCAGATGACTCAACTATAATCTGCTCGGCCTCATCTATCCCTACACTCCTCAAGCTCACTCAAGACGCTTTTTTAACCACATAGTAATGGATGAAAAGAAACCATCTAGCACTAAACGCCTCTAAAACCAAATTAATGGTGTT
>NC_056743.1:1779541823-1779809323 GCF_019279795.1 Protopterus annectens | reverse complement strand
AACAGCAATAAACAAACACTATAATAAAAGGAAAAAAAAATGCTGTCCAAGAAGGAGCAGCTGCCAAGTTGAAAACAATCTCTCCTTTGTCTGCAACAGCAAATAAGGTCACTGGTGAAATACTCTAAGGCTAGCTTACAGTCCATATTGGCCGCATCCATTAAGGACAATCATAAGGCCTTCTTCACATATGTTCGCAGTCTCAAAGGTAACACCCAAATCTGCTCTGAACTGGTATAAAATAATACCACATACACAAATACCATAGATATAGCCAACCTGCTGTCAGACAGGTTCAGTGAAAACTTCACCCCCCCTGTCCCCATCAGTAAACCAAGACATCCCCAGCACCTGCTCCCTCCCCTCATCACCAGGGAGCAAGTCTTCAATGCCCTCTCAAAGACAAAAAATACAGTCTCCATGAGAACCGATAATATCCCTGGCTGTATCCTACATGAACTCAGGCATGAGATCTCAGTTCCATTAGGCACCCTATTCAACCAAAGCCTGAGCACTGGCTTCATCCTAGCCAAATGGAAGACAGCCACTGTCATCCCTCTACACAAATGTGGACAATCCACTGACCTAGGCAATTATAGGCCCATCAACCTTGCTAGCATGATTGCAAAGCCATAGAATGCATTACCATGAACCTTATAAACAAGAAAATTGGCAACCTACAAAAGTTTGACCCCACATAGTTTGGTTTTGTTAAAGGGAGATCCAGCCTGTTAAACTTGGTCGACTTCTTCGAAACAGTCACCAAAGCCATGGATGAAAGGAAGATGGTGCACACCACATACCTTGACCTATCCAAAGCCTTTGACACTATTCCTCACTCAGGCATAATAGATAAGCCCTCACATCTTGGCATCAACCCATATGTTACCAGATGGGTAGCTAACTGGCTCACTGATAGAATCCATTCAGTCAAAATAGGGGAAGCAACCTCTAGTAGTATACCTGTAATGAGTGGTGTAGCCCAAAGATCAGTCTTGGGGCCTCTACTGTTTGGGATATACTTTTCTGAAGTGGAAGCCAAAAACAATGATCTGTGGCTGACCAAGTTTGCAGATGACTATAAGCTGGGTGCTGTCTCAAATTCCTCTAGTGATGTGAGCATACTCCAAGAGGGCCTTACCCAAACTAATGACTGGTGACAGAAGCATGGCCTCAAACTGAATTCCAAGAAATACTTCATTATCCCCTTTGGGGAAAATGGCATCCCCACTAATTATATTAAAAACAATGTACTAAGCACGCAATCAGTTGTGAGGGACTTGGGCTCCCAGGATGACAGTAACATGACTTTTGACCACCACTTTGCCTCTGTTGTATGGAAGGCTTTCTACATGGCCCACCTCATAAATAAGGGTATTTCATACAGGAACAAGGAGGTCATAACATCCCTGTACTCCTCCCTTATCAGACCAATTATCGAGTACAATGCCCCCTTCAGATGTACCTTGCCAACCACATGCAGCACCTGGAGAGACCACAGAGGTTACTGACCAGGAAATTTAGGATCTCAAACACTTACCCTATATAGATAGACTAAAAGCCCTGTCCCTCTACTCAGTCTCATACAGACTGCTCAGAGGTGACCTGTGCCTGGCATACAAGGTCATCTCAGACCCAGGCTTGATGAAGTTATTGCATATCCAAAAGTGAAAGTTCACTTATGCAACCTACATGCAAGGCCTCAAGCTGGTCTGTGACATTAATAGAACTTTTTGGTGGGATAGATTTTTGTCCCAAAGGCTCCCCCATCTGTGGAATAGACTTCCTGTCCATGCCAAGCAGAGTACCTCTCTAGCCCTCTTTAAGAAGAACCTGGATGGGAAACAGAAAATGCACCCCTGGGAGCCCCACCTGTGTCCATGCTGGACAGAGGAAACAGGTGCCAACTTTGTCGGAACATGGGTGAAATTCTTGGCTAGGCTTATAAGGCATACCTCTCAACTGTACAGATTTTCACAGAATGTCCTGATTTTTGCCTTATATGTTTGGTCTGTTTTCATATGTGGCTGTCTGGCAAATTAGTGACAAACCATTAAAGATTGAAGTTAGATAATAATGACAGGCATTTGAGTTTTAGACTTCACAACCTTCAGAAAGGTCATGCTAATGCAACACCTGCTAGTCTATCAACTTTCTAAGTTTGCAAGATCAATATTTCAAAATTGTCCCTATTTGTACCACTTTTTTAGGCTTTGTCCAGATTTCTTACTCTAAGAGGTTGAGAGGTATGTTATTAGGGCCTTCGGGCTAATAGTCTAGTAACATCCTATGAACCTATGAACCTAAGTGAATGTACTGTGGTACGTGTGGTTGCATGGTCATGATGAGGATTGACTGAAAGAGTATTTATTTCTAGAGCAGGTGTCTCTATATATAAATATATATATATATATATATATATATATATATATATATATATATATATATATATATATATATATATATATATATATAATAATAATAATATATATATATATATATATATATATACACACACACACACACACACACACATATATATTTAGATATATAGATATATATGTGTGTGTTTGTAAAAGACTGGCAGAGGGAGGAAGGAAGCACTGAGAAGATGTAGGATGGATGGCATGTATAGGGATGGCAGGAGGAGAAGGATCACAGACATATCAGTGCAGATGTAGACTGATCTAGGAGGTCCTGACACAAAAGACAGTTGACAATGGATGAACACAAATAGCTATTGACTGAACAATTGGTAGATGGAAAGGATAGGAGGGAAATACACGGAGGATGAAATTCTAAAATAGGGGACAGGATGGGGTGAAGTTTGCCTGCCAAGTCAGTTGAGAGGATAACCTCCCCAGAAATCAGTCAGACGTGTAGCTGACATCATGGTTGGGGTCTGCAGCTGGTCAGTGATGGCTGGTTATGTTACTCTCTCAGCCACATCAGGAAGAAATCCATGCCGATGAGGACATTAAGCCATCTGTCCACCATGGTCCTCATCAGTCCCTCAACCTTGTACCAGGTGTTCCAGGAATGCTCCTCTGTTCCACTCTCTGATAAGTAGCTTATACCACCCACCAAACAAGCAGTACTTGAGGTCTCCAGTAAGCTATCCAAATTGCTCTCCATAGAGTGATCCATTGCAGAAATGCAGGCCCAGGAACAGCTAGGAACCCAGGATTCAGCATGTTGGGTGGTCAGATCATTGCAGTTGCTTCCTTACTGCTGCCGGCTTCACTGCTGACCCCAGAGAAAATATAAAACAAATGTAGAAGAATGAAACTACAAGGTAACATAATTAAAATAGAATGACAAAAAGGACAGAGCAGGACAAAAACTCAATGGTATAGTAAGTTCATGCCATAGGAGATCTTTAGAAATGTGCATGTGTAGCAGGTGAAAAATTAGTTTTCACTCAACATATTGTAGTTATGTCAGTACAATGTGGTACAGTTTATTAAAACAGGGCATGAAGAAGAAAAAGCATTGCAGTACATGGAGCAGCTTGATTACACAACAAAACTGTAAAAAAAGAAATCAAAATGTTTCTATAGAGTTATACCTAAGCATTACAGCACTTTCAACACTTCCCCTAAGCATGTTAGGACTGGGACTTACCCAAGGGATGCTTGTTCACTCTGAACTGTCTGCAAATGTTTTCCTTTCCTCATATTTTGTAATCCTGTAAGTAACTTAATTACAGCAGCATTTGAAAACTGTCCTAGACTTTTCACTCAAATTTTATTTACAGGCACCCGGGGATTTAATAAATTCCATGTAGGCTTAGAGCGAAGCATGCATGGAGTTTATGTGTTAGCTCGATGAGCATCACCTCTAATTGCATATGCATGCCGTGCATCATGCTTACACAGAAAAAAGCATGGTTTGCTGGCCGGCGATACTAAACCAGCATGAACACATTCAGGCAGGCAGACAAGTTTACTTAAGAGCAAGTTTGTTCTACTAGATTGCACGGGCAGCCACAAGGACTACTAGGGTTTAATTTAAGGCAATGAATACAGTTCTAGAATATTACAGGAAAGTATAGTACAGATATGTTTTAGGCATATTGACGTAAAGGTTTTGGTGGTGATCATCAGAGTATATAGACTGCATTATAAATACAATAGTCTCGGAAAGTGTTTGTATTGAAAAGGGCCACACACACGAATGGTAGGAATGAAGAAAAGTGAAGAGGAACAAATGAAACATGGTGATGTACACCAGATAAGGGCATGTCAATGTACATACACACCAAATACTAGACAATTGTAGCATGAACAGTAATCGCATATCTACATAATTCAGGATGTACTGCTGTTTGCATCTCTTGTGTGGGTATATTCATATCATCACGCAGTTATTGTATATTATGTGACCGTCACACAAATTCACATATCAATGAAGATGATTGATTGTGATATAACCACCCTGACATGATCAATGGGATGAACATTTATCAAGGACAGTATATACAATAGGGGTTATGTGCATATTGTGAAGATGTGCAAAATGAGTTGTTGAAAATGAGTGTAATATCAGCATAGGTCTCAAACAAGTGGGGCACATAGTAACAGGCTCATGGACAACAGCAGACAGAAGTATGCACAATCATGCACCATATCAGAATAATTTCACCATTAATTGTGTCACTGACATAAAATATTGAGATTGTGAGTTATTATACATATTCTGCAGGAACATAATTGCACCACTGTAATGATTTGTCAGTAATATATACAGGGAGTCAAGCTTCCTCAAAAATGACCACTTTTTGGATGTGTTAATGGGGGCATTGTTACACCTGTAGTTTAAATTGAGTCTATATCACTTGATCAAATGGCTATTCAGTGAACAGCCATTCATCAAACAACTATTTATCAAAGCCAATTGTCATCGAATGGCAAATTTTAATTAGGCAAACCAATGGTTGGCCAACTGCGCAACTATAAAAAATCATAAAATTTAAAACCGAACAAGGTGGAGGGCTACATCTCCCCACACCCCCTAACTACATATACCAACTCTGAGATTGCACTAAAATGGGGAAAAAGGCAAATTCCAAATGGTGGCCAACCACTGGTTTGCCCTAGATAAAATTTGCCATTTGATGAAGAGCAGCTTCGATAAATAGGTGTTCAATTAATGACTATTCACTTAATAGCTATTTGATCAAGGAATAAGACCCATTTATATTACAAGCAATCCTGGCTAGTTGAGAGGTTTGCATGACATGTATGTATATATATATATATATATATATATATATATATATATATATATATATATATATATAGTTTATTTTTTATTTTACATTTGTTGACCAGGATAGTCTGACTGGATACATGTCTATTTTCAGCGGTGGTCCAGAGAGAAAAGCTCCAAGGTAAGCAGTTTAGATTAAAAATACTGTATTTACAGTAAACATACCTAAACAAGCACTTAAGTTTAGGATACAATATTTACAGAGGTTACATACCTAAGTAAGTTATAAAAGTTCCAGGGTTAAAGAAAATCCTGAGAGTAGGTCATCAGCTAAAAATACTGTTATTAACGCATACAGTAAGTATATATATATATATATATATATATATATATATATATATATATATATATATATATATATATATATATATATATATATATATATATATATATATATATATATATACACACACCACAATCCACATTTGCAAGAATGCAACCCAGGCCATCAATGTTGTCAATATGATTTGTGTTTACTGGGTGTATCACCGGAACATGTATCACACATGCATATTGTTGAAGAGAAGTCTGCACTGTCAACTCCTAATGATTATACATCACAAAGAATACTTATGTATGGCCAATAAGATGTGTTGGAGCTCACTGTTGGAAAGGTGATATGCTTGAGTAAATCATTCCTGGAAGATGTGTGGTAGGGTACATGCAAAATAGTGCATTGTACTCAATTATTGATGTGATGAGGCCTGAAAACAATGGAATTGTGATACATGCAAGGGATTTGTCACCACTATGGGTACATACTTGTGAAGGTTCACTCACTATCTACCTGAGTACCCAGGGAATATACTACTTGGTCTGCTCATAGGTGTGTGCTGTCTGTATTATGATTAGCTTGTGTATTTGCTTTCATAACAGAACTAATCTTGATTTTTGTTCATCTACTGAGTCGCCATTGTTCTGTCAACAATCCTTTGTGTGTGTTAACACTTTCTGCAGTACATCAGTAATGTTCTTGGATTAAATGACTGTCCACAGTTTGCAGTTGTCCACAAAACTAGTTAGACAAAGGATGTGTAAGTTTGCCTTGACTTATGAGACTTAAATACTGAACTGGAAAGGTCCTAGTACAGAATCCTGACTTACAGACCTGGACACTGGAGTCTAGCCTCTAGCTGACTTCACATACTTCGACATTATTTTGTCCTGTATGTGATCTATTTGTTTACCCACTTGTTGACATAGGTGTTTATACCCACTTGAGAGAGTTTCTCTGTAATACTTGAGTGTGGATTTGTGTCAAATGCCTTGGTCAGGTCAAGTTATGTGGGATGGCAATCTTTCATCATGCATGTCCTTGGTGACCTTATTGAAGACGTCAAACAGATGTAACAGACATGATGTAACCTTAACAAATCAAACATGGGTTTGGTACAGTCAGGAGATTCCTTGTCTCCTTTTTGATAAGGTCCATGTTGATTTGTTTGTTGATCTGCCTCACAGATGAGGAGAGTCAGGATTAGGTGTCTATAAGTCCCTGCATTAGGTGAAGCCCCCCCCCCCTGTTCACATGGGTGACTGTTGCTGTACATCCTTCTGCAAGAATACAGGCCGTCTGGAGGCTGTGTTTAAGTAAGGACCCATCTGTGTCTGCTAGGTAGGTTTTAAGTCATGGTACAAGCAACACAGGATGTTGTCAGGGCCCATTGATTCTGTGTTTTATCCTTAGAGAGCAAACAAATAAGCTGCTCTCCTTTGAAAATAAACTGAGTAATGTTTGCATCTATACTTTGGGTAATGGCCAGTGTTGACAGGGGGTTGAAATGTGAGGCAAACTGTCAGATAGTAGATTGTCTATTTTCTCTGGTTTTGTATGGCTGGTAGCATCCACAAGCAGCTCTGTGCTTAATTGTGCATTCCCATTAACATTTCACACTTATTTAAATGAATGATTTGTGACAACACCTCCAAATACAAGCTCAGTTAAATATCACATGCCACACAGTGGAATTGTTCACGCAGTCATACAACTATACAAATGTCATGTAATTATATCAGTTACATAACATATTCCTATATTTCTTTCATTAGAAAGCTGTATTTGAGTGGCCTAATGCAATATAAAGACACATGACAAATGAGTCAGTTGTGGCTCATGCAGAATAGTTACTGACACAAATGCTGTCAGTCACACAATGGTGCTGGTGATCACCTCCATAATCTTTGGGAATAGCAACAAAATTATGCACACAATGAATTCCACAAGGTTGCAGTTGAATCAAAACATGATATTTTTGTGTAAATCACAGCATTACAACATGTGGATGAAACAAGACTTATGTGTCTATGTAATCAGAATAAATTTTTACTGATGTATGTCACACGGAATTTAATGAAGGTAAGTAAACACATGCACACCTCTGCCATACTGCAAATGTAACTGTGATGGTTATATGAGAACTGCGTAAAATGTTGATCTGCTCCACTAGAAAAACACATGCAATCCTAAGCAAATAATATACATAGTACTATCCCATATCAACAGTTCTGAAGAGGCATATCACTACAGCTGTTATAGAAGGAACATGTAAGGAAATGGCAGCAACAGTAGCCATTAATACATTACCTCACATCACAGCTTGTGATTCTGTCTTGTACTACTGTTACACATACACACCTCAACATAGAAAATGTTGATGACAGCAAGATTGACATGTGAAATGTTCATAGGTCATGGGACATTACCAAGCTAATGGCCAACATCACATACGATCTTAGACATTATTATAGCATTTAAACCAAACTCCCTATATCTACATGCTGGAAGATAGTAAGATTATATGCGTATGTGTGCATTTGTTTCATTGCATTACATAGTGCTTCTCTCCTTGTGTGATATGTGCACCACACCATGACAGAATTAGCAATCACACATCCAATGATCTGGAGATGGCTTGCAGAGGTTCATGGAAGGACTCTGCTTCATGATGTCTGTATGTATCTTTGACATGAGGACACCCTCCACTCCTCTACAGGAAGGATGTCATGTGTTTAGAGGGAAAAAGAGGATGTTGGATGCATGGAACTATGTTAAAGGCTCTCCTAAGTGGTAGTGAAATGAAAAGCAGTTCAAAAGATCATACAATGACCATAATGTAACACCAACCACACAAACGCTCACACGCACACACGCACACATACACACACACACACACACACACACACACACACACACACACACACACACACACATAGATTGTGTCTTATTTGAACATTACACCAGTGTAGGTATAGAGGCTGAATTCCATACAATGTAACAGTAGCACCACGACATATGTCTGACTTTAACCATTTCACGTTGCACTACATGGAATATGGTAGCATCATTGTATATTGAGAAGAACATGTTGGGAGGAGTGTCTGACATGGACATGGAGTCACATCTCAATGTAAATTTGTCTCAAAAATATTAAGTGAATGCATACATACTCAAGTTGTCTGCTGTCAGATTAGAACCCCTAAATATCTAGTTGTAGAAGCTGGAGAATGTAGTACTTAACATTACTGCTACAGCACAATTTTGACTTGAAAAATGTCAGAGTGCACAGTATACAGGATCACATCATTAGTGTATGTTTCAAGAAGATGTTCAGATTAGTGTCTGACAATACATGTCATTCTAAAATTGTCAACACTTCAAAATACTGATATTTGAAGAAACACACAACCATCAGTTGACTGCAGAGAGACTAGCACGCTTACTGATCTAAAGATCACAGTACTTAACACAAGCACCACAGCACAAGTCAGGCTTTTAGAATGTCAGACAACACTTTATAACTGATGACATCAGAATTGTCTGGTGGGAAGATGTTATTAGGAGCATCTCACATGTTGTTCTAAAATGCGCACACACACACACACACACACACACACACACACACACACACACACACACACACACACACACACACACACACACTCTCACAAGTTATTGCAGATGACATCATCATGAGATATTTGAGAGAAGATGTCAGGAGGCCCTGTAAGAAATGAATGTGTAGGCATGTACAACTGTCAAAATATTTGCTTTCCATGGGATTGCATTACTGACAGCAGGATACAGACTTATGCTGTTTTGACTACACACATACACCAACATCAGTTGATTGCAGTGAGATTAGACCCCCTTCCTTACTAGTTAAGTAAACTAGAGAACTCAGTACTTAGCACAAGTGTTACGGCATAAGTCTTACTGTTACACTGCTGCTGGACAATTTATAGTGGATGAGGTCATCATTGTATGTTTATTCCAGATAAGCACTTTCAAGCTACTGCTCTTTTTTCAGATCACATAAAACACATACACATCCACCAAATTTAAAATATTCATTATCCAATAAAATTCAAAAATGTGGTCTATGCCCCTTCAATAGGGGCTTTAAGAGCATATAACCATTTAGACCTGGTAACCGGTCTGCTTGTAGATCAGCTATCCACCTTAATTTACTCAATTCTGTCTGATGTATAACCCCCCCCTTCTATTATCTGACTATATTTGTAATACCATAAATACAAAGGTATGCCTCTCATACAATTTAATATGCTGGGCTATGGCATTATGCTTTGCCTCTAGCCTAATGTCACTCATATGTTGTAACACTTTGTTTAAGCATTCTATTAGTTTTCTCCACATAATATGAAGAAAAGGATGCACATTTAGCTAAATAAACATTTTTTGTACGACAGTCAGCATATATATTTGGAGTATATATTCTGCCAGTAATGGGATGTAAAAACATATTAGACCTATCAATATACTGGCAGCCCTTACAGGGCCTACAAGGATACATACTCTTCATAACATTCCTAAATCTCAGATTAGGTGGACCAACCTCTTTACATAAAAGACGTTTCAGACTCATATTATTCTTAAAAGTAAATCTAGGAAACTCACCTATCACCTTCTTAAGCTGACCATCTGACTGCAAAATCCTCCAATTTTTTCTAATTATATTAAAAATACTTTTGGTGTCACTATTATATTGAACAATAACCCTAGGATGACAATTCTCAGTTACAGTGAGGACTTCAGATGTAGAGCCACTATAAGGTCTGGACTTACTATCAGATCTTCTTCTGGGCTTAAAACAAGGTCTCCCTCTGTTTCACCTCATAGATCTAGATTTATCTAGACATTTATGAACAATCATATCATGATACCTTCGAGACAAAACATGCTGTTTAACAACCCATATCTCCTGTTCAAATCTGGTGTCATCCGTACATAATCTAGATACCCTAAGACCTTGCCCTGTAGCTATGTTATTAAATATGTGCCTAGGGTGCATACTGTCATATGTTAACATGCTATTCTTCCAACAGTCTTTCCTGTAAATCCTAGTTTGTAATCCACCTTCCTCATATTTGTATACCCTTACATCTAAAAAAATCAATCACTTGTGATGAATAATTTATTGTAAACTTCAAAAAATCTACACTCACTTCTAAATATTTAATAAAAACATCCAGCTCTTCTATAGTCCCATCCCATAACAAAAAAGCATCATCAACAAACCTGCACTAAAACTTAAGTTTGTCTGCCCATCTATTCTTGTTAGAAAAAGAACATCTTCCCAATACGCCAATACTAAATTAGCATAAGCACTGACTCATGGCATACCTGTGGTAACCCCTAATTGTTGCCAATAATACTGATCATAATACAAAAACAGATTGTTCTTTAATTTCAATTCAAGAAATGTGCATATTTGTGCATTGGTATGTTCATCAAAAATATTATACATAGATATAAACCACTTAATGGTTAATAGACCATAATTATGGGGGATTACTGTAAATAAGCTATTCACATCTAATGTGACCAAAAATGTCCCTTACACATTGTCAATTGTCAGATAGTAATTATGAAGAGCATTCAATAAGCAAGCTCTATCCTTTACTACATCTGAAGCAGATATCAAAGCTTCTTTTAATTTATTCTCAACCTATATGGATAGTAATTCTGTCACCCATCCCTGTCCAGATACAATTGGCCTGAAAGGTGGGTTAAGGGGGTCTGCATGAACTTTAGGTAAACCCTTCATTATAGGGACCATGGGAGAGTCCACTAGTACAAATTTATACACATCTTCCGATATTATTCGTGACATGAATAATTCCAACAAGGAGTTTCTCACATTATCTATTATACATGTAACCTGTGTATAGGTAATGGTCTTATATGTAGCATCTTCTCTCAATATATGGAACATTCTCTGTATCTAACATTCAGTATCTAGGATGACAACCCTCCCTCCATTATCCACAGGTCTGATTACAATATTTGAATTAGATTTCAGTTCTTTAAGTGCTTGAAATTTGTCTTTATCTAGATTATAATAATCATGTCGTTTGCTATTAAACATCATATCAGAAATTTCACTTATACAAACATTTAAAAAACTGTCCATAACTGGATGCATAGGAGGCCAAAAGTATTAGGTTTTTTCAAAGTTATTTGTCCACCGATACTCAATTCCTTCAGCCCAAAGAGATTTTTAGTAGGACATTATGCCCAAACAGCTGTAAGTCAAAACAGACCTGATGCAATTCAAGTGATTGGACAGGTATAAAAGTCATGCCCCTATTCAGTACTTTGAACTGATTGTCATTTAATATATATTTTTTGTTAAGATATAAACTAGAGAGGACTCAATACCTTTTATCTGGTTAGCTTCCTCTTCTTCCTCTCTCTGCTGGTCAACCTGCATTGTTGCTTTAATGACTTTACTCTCACAGAGACCAGGAAAAGTGGAAAACCCAATCCTGTCAATGCTTTCACCTTCGGTTTTGCCCCAAGATTCTGATATATTGCAGCCTCATTAGTTAACTCAGTTTCTACTTGTGAAGTTCCCATCTGTATGGTTTCATTTTGTTTTTTTTTCACCTGTTTATCTCACCTTGTTGCTATATTTTGATGAAGTGAAACACCATTCTCAACTCTGCCAGCATTCTCTTCCTGCACTTCTCTCTGCACACCAGTTGTCTGAAGATTAAATGCAATTGGTGCATCAGCTTCAGGGGTGTGGTACTGTGCTGTTTTCCTTCATCAACATATTTCCTCTATTGGGTCTAGCCCTTGGCCAAATAAAGATATTACCTTTTTCAAAATCTGAGCAGTCTCTTTGTAATTTTCTCATGTTTATTCACTGAAGTCTATCATTGTATAGACTTAAGGAGTGAAACAAATCATCCAGTTTGGTAAAACGTATGTCATTATTGATTCGCCATTCAATCTCTAACTGCCGCTGCTCAATTACTTTCAGTAGCTTAGCATCTTCTGGTTGAAAAAACCCAGAAGTAAGTGAAGATATTTAAAGCTAGTGTCCAAATTAAAGGCTTGCCATCGAGCTAGAAGTTCCAGAAATACATCGCCATACGTAGACATACATAAAACACGTAGGCCTCTTGGCACAATTCTATAGTGGAGGCAGGCTCCTAAATGAAGCCGCTGCCATTGCATTCATTTTAATTTATATAAATCTCTTTCCAGCTCAAACACTTTCTCTTTTAAATTTTCATCTTCCACTTCATACAAGTCTTTGGAATCATTATCTCTTCCAAACTTAATGGATAGCAACGGATTCGCATCTTTAGTCACAAGTCTCTGTGCACCTTCTTTCAGAAACTTACTGTTAGTAGATTCTGGATGGTAGTCCAACTCTATTCCTTTACTGTGTATCTCAGCCATGTTAAATCCTCTGGCAGAAAACCAAGCCAATAAATATATCCAAAACAGCCACATGAGTATCAAAGGTTGACAGTGGTATAGAACAATTTTTGAATTTTATTGGATAATGAATATTTTAAATTTGGTTGATATTTGTGTGTTTTTATGTGATCTGAAGAAGAGCAGTAGCTCAAAAGGGCATATCTGGAATAAACATTTTATTTGTTTCAACTGTCGTGGTGGATATCGATGGGTTCTTTTATTTTTTGGATTTTGTTCTATACCACTGTCAACCTCTGATACTCCTGTGGCACTTTTGGATATATAATCATTGTATGTTTCGGAGAAGATGTTGGAAAACCTGTATGAAATGGCTGGATAGCCACGTATGACTGTCAAAATATTAGTTCTGCATGGGACTGGATTGATGATAGTAGGATACAGACTGATATGCACACACACTTACACATACATAAATCAATACACATAATGTGGCTGCTGTGGTTGGCTAACCCACATGTGAGTATATTGTTCCCATTGCAGAACACAGTAGTTAATGATTGCACCTTGCCTGAAATATGGTTTTGCCTTTTCATACTGGTCTATATAAAATCATTATATGATGTGGGTAACATATCCTGTTATGGGATTGGTGTGCAAAGTGTGCAAAGTGTCGATTTTGTATTTTCTGTTGTTTTCTAATGTGCAGGTATAATTTAAAAGACAGTTTCTCAAACTAGATGCAAAAAGCTATCAGGAATGCATGTAGGAGAGCTGAGATATATGCAGCTGTTTCTCAGTATATTATGTACATTACACACTTATTGTCACACACAAACACACATATGTTTTGTTTTTAGCATGGATGCAACTGTGTATGTATATGTGTTCATATTTGTGAGGAACTGATGCCCACATTAATACATGTATAAGTCAATCTGAATGTCTATTGCCAGTATAAAGCTTTAGATGACATAACAATGCAGTTGTGCTATTTATTTCTGTAGTATAGTTGACATTTGGGAACTAGTACTGACAAATCCATTTTCAAGTGTATGAGTGCAGGGCACACATGAGTCTTTCTGAGTAAATATGTGTTCATTCAGTAACAAGTGCCTTCCCTTTGGTTGTGGTTTTACGCAAATTATTATAAAATGAATAGTAACTGGGCAGTAGAATACTAATTCCTGCTAATCAGCTCTTTCCATAGTACACCCATGAGCAACTGGTTTGCATGATCAATGGTGCAGTGTTTGCACATGTGAAATACACATTGAAATTACTACTACTTGAATTTGAGAATTACTTATCCATATAGGCTATGGCAGAAATAGCTGACAGATACTATGGTGTTCATAATGTAGTTTATATATCGCAAATGTACTGTCATAAATTTTATGACATTATAGACTGTTAGTACTGTTCTCCATTAGTGTGGAGTTAAGCAACAAGGAAACATGGGTCTCTGCTTCACAGAGAAAATTATAATAGTTGTATTCATTCAACTTCCACTGTATAAACCCGCTAACTGGAGAGATATGGCAGTGAGCACATTGGGCAGTACTGAGTGTAAAAAAAAAAACACCTGCTGCCTAACTGTCTCTGTGGCATTAGGTGTAACAGCAGTGAGATGTGATTTTAAGCACAAATGATACATGATTCAAATCTATTTCAGTCTAATTTTCCTACAGTTAAATTATGGATGACATTAAATAATGTCATGTGATAATTCTTGCAAATGTGAGAGGAAAAGACTACAGTATACTGTATAAAAATGAACACTACACAATTTATGTCAAATGTACACATATGAATTTGCATACTTGTAAATTCATTAGTCTATAAATAAATATTATAGGAAGTATTTAATATGAGAACCTTTGATCTTCTTTAACTTCATTTCCTTAGTCCAGCGAGTTTAAGCAGCATTGTGCAGAGGTAACCACATCATGCCATAGGACTTGACAAGCCATTCACTGTCGCTTGGCATTGGTGAGTGATAGCAAACTCTGCTAAAATGCAGAGGACAAAATGTGAAGGCCTTTATTACAGATTTTTTATTTATGTGTGTGGTGTGTAATTCTATTTTTTGATCCGATTGCAGGTGTGAAATTGGAGTAGATATGGGAAGTGGTAAAATGGGAGCAAGCAGGTGGAAGGACAAAGAGGAAGCAATATAGGAATGCACAGGAGAGAATTAGGAAAGAACCATAGCTATCCACTTCTTCAACAGTGTAAAATGAAAATGGATAGAATATTGGATGAATTTTGACTGTCACGACAACAAAGATAGGTGACAACAACACAATCATGTTGTATAGTCAAATGGACTGAATCAAGTATGTCAAAAAGGCACATGTGTGAAGTGTAAAGTTATGTAAGGGACGATATTTTTTGTGGGACAGTGCTCATTTTTTAATTTAATTTCAGTAAGAGAGGAATGTTTGATAAGGGAGGTAGATATGTCAGAGTCAGGTAAGTCAGGTAGGTGAGGAAGCAGTTGCAGACAAACAGGACAAACAAGACAGAGATAGGGATGGTGAGGGACACAAAAGGTTAGGGGACACCATGATTGGAATTAGGAAGGGGACAATGTACACCTATGCTTGTTAAGCATGAGGACAATGAGAATCTCATCCTCACCCTCAGAACTGGCATCACCATTCCCTTCCTGAGTGCGCTGTTGGAGTGCTTGACATTTTTTTTCACAATTCCAGCAAACATGTTCTCCATCGAGCTGAGTTTTGCACCAGTGGTACTTTCTGAGATGTCCTCAATCTGGGCCAGTAATGAAGGAGCCTGACTCCTTATCACTGACACTGGAGAGGGATGTTCACTTGAAATACAAATAGATACACTCAATATTTACAGATGCAGACCCCTCTACATCAAGCACAATTTCCCTTAAGAACACACAGGGAACACTCTCAGGCTGGGGTCTGGGTTTCTCTAGCTGTCTCCATCCAGAACCCCAATAAGGCTCCTTACTGGCACAGCTTCAGAGTTGAGTCCTTAGCCAGGGATCCAACACAAGTCCTCCTACACCCTCTCTGTGAAACCAGTGCCTTGTGTCCCTGACCCAAGCAACTGACACACACACACGCACACACACACACACACACACACACACACACACACACACACACACACACACACACACACACACACACACACACACACACACACCTGGGAAAGGGTGGTACAGATTACCTGCTCTACCAACTTTGACCAGACTATAAGGTAGATTCACTGCCACCAGTCAGTTAACATAAGGCTCTTAAAAAGGTATCCGATTTTGCAGAGTTAACACCAAATAAACATGTGCAAATACTCTCAATGTTTAAATATTCTCTAAAAATGGACCAGCCACAATGAAAAGTTTAAATATATTTAATAATAAATAATAAAAGAATATGGCAATACGAAATATCTATTTACAGTAAACAGAGTTTCAGACAAGTCATGGGGAATATTAAAAATAACACTGATGGAAAGTTTCACACAGTTATGGAAAACAGTACTTCTAATCTCGCTGTGTTTTCCTGACTAATCTAAAAGAATTACTGTTCCCTAGCTAAGTTACTTACTACCACAATGCAAGATGATTCAGGTGAGTGGTCCTTAGTGCCAGATCCAAGACAGAATTCAGAATGCTGAGAGCAAACTCCTACTAATATATAAATATTATTTTTGTCTTACAGAACAACATCACATACATCTGGTCCTCTACCACTGTTTCGCATGCAATCACCATCACTAGAAGCTGACAGGATTTTAGCACCTATGTGTTACCATATACAAAGATAGAGCTTTGCTCAGATCTCCTGGATGTCATAAAACCATAAAACCATTTGACTGTTCCTACAGTAGCTACCAACTATTCTCTAGCACAGACATTGCATCTGTGGCTCTATTCAAAATTGTGGGATAGCATCTTTATGGCTTAACCCATAAAGTGATTTAATTTCAAGAATGTTTTGCAAAGCCAGGTGGATTAAGATTAACCTCTTCACTTCCAGTATATGATGTTACAATGCATACATTTAATTTAGTTACAATAGTACATGTACACTTCTTTTCCTTCCAACAGGGTGCACTGTTGATACATTTTAACAGAAGCAAACCTCACAAATACATTTTCAGCACAAGCACCTGTACAAATCAGATTGATTTACAAATGACATATAATTATTTACAAAATTTCAGCTAGTTGTGCTGGCATATGTTACAAATCCACTACCCTATTTTTTCTGGAAGGCTGGCAGTACCTCCTATCATCACACTTTCCATGACCACAAACACCATGCGTGGCATCTCCTGGCAGGTGACAAAATCACCGCTTCCACTAATACTCCCAGAGGATACAGTACACCAGCTGTTGGTGTAATGCTACCTGATGTTGATATCTGAGGTAGTGCAGGGGCTGCAGAGACTGTATGGCTAGGTTGGGCCCCAGATGTGCTGGGCATCAGTGCAGCAGCCATTAGAGGGGTGGCAGGCTGAGCCACACTGGTTGGACTAACTTCCTGTGATGGAAATCATTTTGTTAGTTGTCAGGAATCAATAAGATCAAAAATTTGTGACCACACATATAAAAGTAAAAAAGAATGATAAGGGGTGGGGTAAGAGACTAAAAAAGTAAAAGATAATTAGAACCATCACATGTCACATACAATAAATTACTATGATATAAATATAATTTTACATTTACGTTATTAGACTTTTTTAAAAAAATACAAACTAGGAATGATAATTGTTCAAAGTAATCCTTGCAATACACATATATTACACATATGCTTTTTAAAATAATACAGGTTAAGTTAACAATATGGCATTTATGCCAATTTTGTTGTAATTAATATTTCACTTTTTTAATTTTAGTATGTATTTTTTACTTGTAGAATTTGAGCCCACAACATCTGAATACACTATTACAATTTACTCCTACAATTCCTTTGAGCTATAGAATGAAGCATGCATGCTTGATTTTACTGTTCAGTTATGCTTGCTTAATTCAATAATAATGTATAGAAGAGCAATCGTTTTCATGCAATAATAATTATTTTGTGCTGCAAACATACCTCTTGCCTCTCTTAGCATTTCTAAACATTTAGCAATGGCTTTTCTGTTCACTGCCATCTCCTGGGCAGCTGTAAAATACAGAGAAGAGAAAAAGAAAAAAAGCATTATGCATACCAGTATTGACTATCTCCAGCTCTGAGTATAATTTAAAGTATCTTTATCTGTATACTTACTCAATTGTGAGATGTCAGCAGTCCTAAACTCATCTAGCCACTGGCTGAGTTGTGCCTGCTTGCATCTTTTCAGGTCATTGAGTGATACCTGCATTGTTCCCCAGTGTGTGGATTGCCAGTCACATTGGAGACAGCAGTGGTAAGACTATTCCAAGCCTCTGATTTATATTGAGAGCTGGTATAGTCTCCCTGCAATAACCTACAATTGTAGCTCTTTACAAGGAGTCCAGTGAAGAGTCTGGATTCCCTACACCCCATTTTGAACCATAAATTGGGTAACTTCATTTCTTGCTCCTGCCATGTCTGCACAGGTCATGCACCAATAGTTAAAGTGTTTTCTCACTAATTCATGATATCACATTTAATGGTCATTTTGCAAACCCGCACAACAATGCCAATTGCATTTTGGTGATATTAAGAGGACAGCAACATTGTTAAGCTGAGAAGAAGGCAGTTTATGAATTACAAAGGGTAATGTGCCAATTGGTATTAGTTTATGGGTTGGATGCTGATGTACCTGTTAGATGAGTTAACCTTTCTGACATATATTGGGGTGTCTAAATGTTATGACCTGACATATTTTTTGGTGGCTTTACAATCTGGGATTCAAACCTATGAAAACTAGATGAAACATAATCTTCCAAACAGATATTTTTACCTCCTTGCCACAGAGGAAGTGCTTGTCAGAAATGCACATTAATTATATAGACACTTTTAAGAGGGAGCGGTTGACCATCTATGTGTGTGACCTGACAATGTCCCGGTTTATACATTTATGTGTATATGACTACCACTGAAATATAAAGCCCATCTCAGGGCAGAAAGGAAACTTTTAAGTACAGTAATTTAATTGAAAGGATATTCTCAACCAAACATATAGCTCATATGACATCCACTGCTACACATAGTCATTTTTATGCATAATTATATTTATATTGTTAATTTTAATATAAATGACAGTGGAACAGTATTAATAACATTTGTAGATTGCTGGATTGGAACTCTGTCTCACCTGTATTGTGGCCATGAACTTACACCATATGCACAGGAAAGACTGGACAACCGGTGTATTTTTTACAGTCATTACTGTGCAGCCTGATGATTGCACCTGAGGTCATGTTTGTCACACAAGCTCATTAATTATATATGCACATTAAAGTGTTGAGCGATTAACTATATATGTGTGTGACATGTAAGTGCAGAAAAAAGAAGTTATGTCCTTATCATAACATTCCATGTGTGTTGTCCATCTCATCCATTATTCTCACTTGTGGGTTGAATCCGATGCATCAGATCCATCTCAGTAATTTTTCCAGCTTGAGGTCTTCAGTAAGGCTCATGGGCCTCATTCTCTACCTATAATGCAACCCCATAGTTACCTCAGATCTTGTTTGCCCCCAGCAGCACATGGAAGAAGAACATATATATATATATATATATATATATATATATATATATATATATATATATATTTACATATGAGAGCATATATGGGTTGTTAGAATAAAGGATGAGGTAGACAACACACATGGAATGTTATGGTAAGAACATAACTTCTTTATGTGATGTCAATCTCACCTTTATTCTCACATGTGGGACCGCATCTCAAGCAACTAAACTCTCGGGTGGCTCATGGGAGAATATTCCTCAGAACCGTAGAACCAAAGGAGGCCCTATTCCTAGAGGAAAAATCCATTTTGTAATGAGTGATAAAGTTACTTTTGAAATTGGCTGACCTTTCCTTGTATCAGAATAAGAGACAAAAAGCTGATCTGATTTTCTTATAGGTTCATAGGTTGGTACTAGGCTATCGGCCTTAGGGACTATGCAAGCCTAGCCATAACAATTCCCTGGATATTTCTTCCCACAATATTTACTTCTCTGGACCCCTGTCTAGCTGGGTGACTGACATGATCCCTGGGGTGAATTTCCTATCTTCCATCCAATCATTAAAGTTCCTTTTGAAGAGGGTCAATGAGGCGCTCTGCTTGACATGTATGGGCAGTATATTCCAGAGTATGGGGAGCCTCTGGGTCAGGAACCTAACTCTCCAGCATGTTTTGTTCATAGTGATGACAAGGTTTAGATCCCTGGAGTGTGTGGCTCTGAGGGATTGGGATTTCTTTAAGTGGAGCATGTCCAACAGCTCAGGGTATGACATGGCCTTGTATGTTAAGCAGAGATCTCCTCTGAGTAGACGATATGCCACAGAGTATAGCTGGAGTTTTTTTAGATGGTCAGCATATGGCATCTGTTTGAGGCCAGTAATCCTCTTTGTGAGGTATTTCTGTGGCCTCAAACAACAGACAACAGACTACCTATCTATATCAAACAGAGCTCCTCATTAGCACTCTTCAAGAAAAATCTTGATGATTGGATGGGAAATAGGAAATTCACCCCAGGGATCACTTCTGTGGCTCTGCTCTACAGGGGCACAGGAAAATAATTTTTTGAGTGGCGAAAGCCAGGGTACCTTTTTGGCTAGGCTTATGTAGGCCCTAGGGCCAATAGCCTTGTACCTACCTATGAACCTATGAACAGTTTTACATGCAAGGGTGGGAATGCAGCCTACATAAATGCCAATAGGCAGGAATTTTACACAGTTCTTTGGAGTCTTCAGTTGGCTGCCAGTATGTTTGGTGGTGTTGAAGTGGTAGTGTACTTTTGAGCACAGAAGTGGGGTATGCAGGAGTCCAAGGTGTTTGTTGGATTCCTGGTGAAGAAGTATGAAACCCAGCTGTTGCATTGCAACTGACAGGGCTCAGAATGTAAGTCTGAAGCCTGAGATTGGTTGGCTAGGGAACTTACCAGTACTACTGGTATCACCCGCACTGGTGAGCAGTGTTGTCACCACTATGATTACCTGAAGCATAGAAAGAGGGGAACTTTGGACACCTGGGTCCAAGAAGCTCAGGCTGGGAAGACCCCATAGATATATAAGTATCTTTGATATTAGTTTAGATATGTACAAGCTGAATCTGTGCAAAACTGGTATGCTTAATGGTTTGCCTCTCTTAGAACAGCTGCAGATGAGAGGGCTCACAATGTCTAGTCCTGTGCAGGGTGCCTGGCCAGGATGAGGCATGTGTGTGATAAGTAGGTACATATCAAAGTAATAACTTAATGCTTAACGTACTTTTGTAATAAATTATTTATGGAGTTCAGTCTTAACAGTCAGATATGGCATGCCTGGGACATGTAATATGTTCAGTAATTTGTCACTGCCTACCTGAAATAGTAAAGCAAGCTAAATCAAGTAAATATGCATTACTGTGTAGTATACCTTCCAAACATCAGTGGATGTTGGGGTCTATCCAGATTAACAGTCACTGTTCTGTTCTGCTCATTGTGTGAAATATGCTGTAGGTTGCACTCAAGTAACGACAAGGGTATCTGGGTTATTTCATAAAAGTCTGGCACAGCTATCCATGCTGTACATGCCAGACTTGAAGCAACAGTAATCAATAGATTTTAAAGGTTGATGGTGCAGTGATGTGTAATGTTTTCAAAAAATACACGTACACTTTTTCTGTATTCACTGCATGTGTGTTTTAATCTAAGACCAGTCAACTGTAAAAAGTAAATGAATAAAGACTGCAGAAAAAAAAACTGTCTGAAATAAATGTAATGCAATAGCCACAGTAAGGTCCAAGCCTGTCTTCTGCCCATTTTTCTGAAAGAATGCTCTGTATTTCACCCAGTCGAGGAACAAGGTATATGGGTAAGGTAGCTGAAGTTCTGGGCAGGTATCCATGGGTATAAATGCCAGACTTTAAAGAACTTTGATGATGGTGATGGTGGGAAAAGTGATGCACAGGTGCACAGAGATGGGCATCCCTCTTCTTTCCTCATTATCACCATACACAGTCAGTATGCCTACGTATACCCAGGCCCCTGAGGTCATAGATATTGTAGAGTTGCAGGGTGGGGACATTGAACAGGAAATGGCTGAAGTGAGTGTCGATACTAGTCATAGCCAAAGATCTGGCAAGGTTCCACATGGGCAGATTGATAGGGATGATCCTAGGAGGCCTGCTGTCCCTCCACCACTTTTTGCAAGTGTCTTATCACGTATCACTCAGCATATTTTAGTGCCATAATGGAGGCACAGGTATGTTCCGAAAGGAACTCCAAATGAATGTTCAGGATTATGGATGCAGCACAGTCTGACATCTGTGACTGCCTCCACCGTGTTGCTGATACCATGGATTGGTTGACTGACACAGTGGAAAGATGGTGGTCTCAGGCAGATGGCACACTATCTGCCTTGGGACGCACATTATTTGTGTTGAAACATCTGGTTGGAGTTTAGCATCATACCTGTGGACGTAGGTCTACAACTACATCAGCTGAGAGTGCACATGACCATGCACAATCATGCTCCCATAGTGGCAGTGCATCCAACTCTCCAGAGCAGAGTGTGATGTCCACACCAAGACTTGGCAGGCCTTGGGTTGATGGTCTTGGGTGTTCCCATGGAACACATGGCCCCAGCAGACAGCAGTCACCCTCAGGTAGTAGCCTCGCTTCTGTCCTTGGGCATGGAGGCACCAGTGTGACTCCTGGCAGAGCCAGTTTCTGTGTTTGGGGGCAGAGACGGTGAACTGTCAGCTCTATCATGCACTGCTCATAGCTGTCCAACATACAGACACATAGGGCCAGCACAGAGATTAACTGTGTTTATGCAGACACTCACACACCACTGTCATAATCAGGTGATCTACAGACACACACACCACATTTCCAGGGTCCATCTTCCCTGCTTCCCTTCCTGACTCACACACACTTGCTAACTTATTGGGTTAGCCTAAGCCTTCTGCACTCCCACAAAACACCCTGTGCAAGTGATGATACCCATGCCACATCCCTGTCATCCTTGTCATCCATGCAAGGGAAATTAAGCTATGTGTCTGAGGCACAGGGTGACTATATAAACTACTATTCATTTGTTTCATCCCTTGTTGCTTTTGACATAACACTTGTATTGGTCACCGACAGATATTGTATATGCTGCCATTTGTAATGAGTAAATCACATTATTTTGTGTACATTACATTGAATGATGTAATGGCTGCATACTTACAAAATGAAAGATGTCTCATAGAACTGTTTATGTTTCAGTTTCAGGTTGTGTTGAACACACCTATAGATATGCAATTACAGTAAACACATAGACATCAGAACACAGGAGGGAATGTCAGCACAGAAGAAAAATGTCTTCAGATTGGTAATGCAGTATAGGTGAATAGCTCCATAGATTCATATGTGTATAATATCTAAGAAAACAATGGCTTCTTTCAGCCTAGTCATGCATCCCTAATCTCAGACAAGGTCTGATATCTTTGATAAGTGAAAGCAGGGTTTTGATAGCTGAAACATCCACAAGCTGTGGCGTAGGAGATGAACCAGTTACAACTTCTTTGTGTCCATTAGACACTGTCCTAAACCTTATGTTTGTCTTGTTCTACATTCCATTGTGTAACTTGAACATGATGTGCATTACAATGGAAGTGTGCTTCACATGGATGGGGAGCCTGTGACATATAGGGTGTATTTTCTGAGTTACTTATACCGCAGTCAAGGTTTAGGTGTGTAGAACAGGTACTTCTCCTGCTAGACCTTTCTTGGATATGCAGGAGGTACAGAGTGGGATCTGACACCTCCCTGTATGGCAGCCATACACCTTGCTTCCAAAGTATGTAGGAGACAGAATACACAGTTATGGCCTTGACACAGTCGGCATAGGACATATTATGTACACTAAGCACTGGTTTACTGTGGAACATCTGTGGCTGTTACAATTGTCAGATATGCCTCTGTAGGTATATACCAAAGGTGATATGTGTGAAGAGTGCCAAATACAATGTAACAATGCCATTCTGGGATTTACATGCCATACCTTTCTTTATAGGTTGTGCAACATTGACGAAACCCCCACATCTTACCGACCCATGAAAGTCAAAGGCTAGATCACTGTGAGTGTCCATATTTCCCTGAGTACTGGGTCAACTGCTGGAGGTGTGCAGACAATAAGATATTTACCAGGAGTGGATGATGTCCCATAGGATAGTATTGTGCATTCCTTGGCTTTTAGTAATTGTCAATGGCAACAACTGAATGTGTGTGTCAGTCCATCATGGATAACTGCTGGTTCTGTGTGGGATTCAGTGACAGCTCCTAATCTACAATCATCTGCAAATGTAGTTGGCCTGAGGTCACTGACAGTTGCTGTGACTGCAAAGAAGGAAATGGCTACAGGGGAAGTCCCATGAATAATTTGTGAGGGACATCTATTAGTGAGCAGCCTCATTGTAGTGGTGGACTACTCAATGCTATCATCCCAGATAATGACAGTCAGACACCTGGCTATCCACAGGCTGACATACTGGTTTGTAAATATCCTCTATAGCTTGTCAACAATGCCTGATGGCCTAATATTGTCAAATGCCTTGGTAGGCTATGGTAGGTGGAGTGACTCATTTTCCTCTCATACATTACATACTTTAACAGTCAGTGAGGTCCACCGGCTAGGGTATGCATGATCTGCTCTTGACCAAAACAAACTGGGTGTGGACCACTGTCTGTAGGGGGACTACATTGTTACTGATCATTTCCATGATAATTCTTTTCATGGCTTAACATATGAGACTACTGGGACATTTGGGGAGAGTGCTTGTCAGTGCATATTAGTTGTCCTGTGTACAACTCAGTATTGCAGTTGATTCCATCACGGTGCAGCCAAACAATGAAGGGGAAAGTAATGTCCCTGTGGAAGTCAGGAGGGTTTTTTTACAGTTATTCTGCAGATGGACACTACTCAAGCAGTGTATACTGAAATGACACAATTACCTTATGAAGAATATTGAATAGGGGGGGGGGGTTGCCTGAATTGCTGGTACCTGTAAACTACTACTGCTGGACTCATCACAACCACTCTCTCCTGGGATACTATGCTCCTATACTGTTCCTCTCACCAGAAGCAAAACATTAGTAACAAGCTCAAGATGAGAAGCAGGCCACACCATATTAGCTCATCCACATAGTTGTCCCACATCATGCAAAGCTCTGTAGGCTTGAAATATCCTTTTTCAGGTAGATGCATGTGTCCTCTGATTGTTAGGATTTCACTAGGGTACTGACAAGATGATGTTTAGGAGTACGGCTGCAGTGTCACAATATAATGTTCAATGTCAGGTTACATACACTTCCAAGGTTGTTCAAACAAGCACCACAGATGCAGTGATCCATCTTAGGTGACAATTTCACACCGATGCATGCAGCCTGACCTTCAACAGTTTAATGGTGGACATCCACATGATATGGATCAGAGGCCTACTGCACAGGGTTGGCCACCTTTGGCCAAACTGTATCTACCTCCAGTATGTCCTACATATGTTATGCTTTACATTTATGTTTCTGAAACAGATGTCTGTGTTCCCACATCATGTCACACTACATCTACTCTGCTTTTTGGTTGTTTGACAGGCATTGCAGAGTTGCAAGACCACACTTATGACTGCAAAGTTGAACATATTCTTACATGCATGGACATCCACATCTTCACTGCAAGGAGTGCCTACAGACAGTGTGATTCACGCAGACAACCCCAATGCTGTTGCAGCATGAACCTAACTTTGCTGGAGTTGTACATTGTCACATTTGTAAGTATTGCTATTCTGACCATGTGTAATAACAGGATTATGGGTAATGGAAGGGCCACATGCCTGGCAAAACATTTTACTCATTCAACCATGTTATAGCACACTCCCAAGAACTGTTTTACCTTAGGAAAACTACATAAAGGTGTTCTCCTAAGGTAAAACATTAGGTGCCTAACGATGGCCTACTGTGACGTCCACACAAGCAAGACCCTGCTGTTAAAGGCATTATCAATGACTGCTGATGAGATGTGGAAAGCGTCCCCAACCCTCTACTCATATGCCACACAAACACAACATGTAAGAGATGTCACTATATTACAAACCTTGCTTCTATGGTGTCTCACACACCAGTCAGTACATATGACAATGAGTGGTTACCAACATAGGTTCATAGGTGTGTACTAGGCTAATGGCCCTGGAGCCTTTACAAACCTAACCCATAGAAGTGTCCTCCAATGTTAGTTACCAGTGCCTCTATCAAGTAGAGCCACTGGAGTGATCCCCAGGGTGAACTTTCAATTACCCATCCACTCATCAAGATTTCTCTTGAAGAGGGACAGTGAGGTGCTCTGCTTGACATGTATGGGAAGTCTATTCCAGAGCATGGGGAGTCTCTGGGTGAGGAACCCATTCTGTTGATTGCGGTAATGAGGTTGATGTCTCTGGACAGTTTTTTGTAGAGGGATTGGGATTTCTTTAGATGTAGCATTTCTAACAGAGCTGGGTCAGACATGGCTTTGTAAGTCAAGCAAAGATCGCCTGTAAGTAGGTGATATGAGATAGAGAATAGCTGGAGTCTTCTGAGTTTGTCCATGCAGGACATGCGTTTAATGCCTAGGATCCTCTTTGTGAGGTAATTCTTTGCCATCTCCAGCTGTTGCAGATGTCTAGTGAGGTACATTGCCAAATGGGGCATTATCTTCACTGATTGGTCTAATGAGGGAAGAATAGAGAGAGAGACGATGACCTCTTTCTTTCTGGATGCAAAACCCTCGTTAATGAGATGTGCAACATAGAAGGACTTTCTGACTACAGTGGCAACGTGGTGGTTGAAGGAGAGGTTGCTGTCAACCTGCATCCCCAGATCTCTTATAACACCTTCAGTGTTCAGTGGGCTCCCATCGATGTGGTAATTAGTGGGAAATGAGTTTTACCAAAGGGGATGATGACCCATTTTTTGGCATTAAGCTTAAGGCTATGGTATCGACACCAGTCATTGGTCTCAATGAGGCCTTTCTGTAGGATGTTTGCATCACTTGGGAGTTAATGGCTCCCGGCTTGCAGGCGTCTGCAAACTTGGTCAGCCAAAGTCCCTTGATGTTGGCCTGGACTTCTGAGAAGTAGATGCTGAACAGGAGAGGACCCAGGATCAATCTCTGTAGGACTTCACTTGTGACTGGTCAGCAATCTGACTTGGAGTCTACTACTTTCACACTGTGTGTTCTGTCTGTGAGCCAATCTGCAACCCACCTTGTGATATAGGGGTTGATGCCTAGTTTGGTGAGTTTATCAATAATTTACTAGTGAGGAATGGTATTAAAGGACTTGGCCAGATCAAGGTAGGCTGTATGCATTGCCTTTCCTTCATCCACGGCCCTGGTGACTGACTCAAAGAAGTCAACCAGGTTGAGCAGGCATGATCTCCCTTTCACAAAGCCAAATTGCGTGGGGTCTAGAGTTTGGAGATTTCCTATACCTTTGTTATTCAGGTCTATGATGATGCACTCCATAGCTTTACATATCAGACTCAGGCTAATGGGGTGATAATTCCCTGGGTCTGTAGTTACTCCCCCTTTATGGAGAGGAATGACTCTGGCAGTGAGCCATTTGGTAGAGACAAAGCCTGAGGTGAGGCTGTGACTGAACAGGGCACACAGATGTGGTGCCAGTTTGCTTTGTAGTTCATGTAGAACACAGCCAGGGATATTATTGGGTCCCATGGAAGCTATATTCTTGGCCTGGACAATGCATTTTTAACCTGTGCTGCAGTAATGCTGGGTGCCTGGCATTCTTCTAGTATTGTGATTGGTCCTTTGGGGGGAGAGAGGGGTAAAGTTGGCACTGAATCTGTTGGCCAGTATGTTGGCAATATCTGTTGGCTCAGTAGCTCAGTATAGGAGATACCACTGTGTAGTAACTCAGAGTGAATCTGGGTATTGCAGTGGAAGTTCTTGATATAACTATAGAAGGCTTTGTGATTGTTTTTAGTGTCTACCGCAATTCTGCCTTCATAGCTGGCTTTAGAGGATTTGATGAGAGATCTCAACGTTTTGTCGAGACTAATAAGGGAGTTTTTCCAGTCTTGGGACTTTACCTTTTTCTGCAACAGTTTCTTCCTTCTGTTGTAGAGTTTATTAAAGTGAGGGGACCACCATATTGGCTTCCTTTTTTGGAGGAGAGTGTCTTGGTTCTGCTGGGTATGGCTAGTTCTATGCATTTATGTACATGTTCTTACAGTACATTGGTGTATAATTTGGCAGTCATGCAGCTATTTTCCATTGGCATGGGTGCCGTGAAGTTAGCCACATCGGTTTTTAGTAGCCCAAAGTCAGCTTTGGAGAAGTCTTTCAAGGTGGTTACCTTTGCGGGAGGGGGTGGGGGTATGGGCGAGATGTAGATTTCCATGGTGATTAGTTTATGGTCAGATCTGATCAGAGAGGGATTGACTATTGGTGTAGAACAACGGTCGCCCATGTTAGTAATAACCAGGTCAAGGATGTTGCTTCCTATAGCGGGGATCAGAATGAGCTTGTACAGGGCATTGGAATTGATGAATTCCAGGAAACATTGGGCCAGTGTATTGGTGCTTGAGTAGTTCTCCCAGTTGATGGACAGGTAGTTGAAGTCTCCTAGTATGAGAGTGTTGGGTTGGACCTTGATCGATTCCAGGCTTCTTAGGAACGTGAAGTGAGAGTCTAAGGACATGGCTGGGGACCTATAGCAGGTTATGACCTGGATCACCATTGTATCCAATGTCAGTTGTATTTAAAGTATCTCAGATGTGTTATGCTGGGTTAATAGTCTGGAGGTGTGCATATCCTTTATGAATATGGAGACAACAGCGCCTTTGGAGCCGCGGTCCATGTCTCGGGGCTGAAAGGTGTGGAATGAGTTATTGTCTGGTAGCGCAGGGGTGCTTTCTGCCACTTTAAACCACGTCTCTATTACAGCACAACTGTCGATGCTCTCTATTTTGAGGAGTGCTTCAAGCAAGTGCATCTTGAGATTTAGACTTCTAGTGTTGAGCAGCATGATCCTCAAATTGTATGTATTTATAGCTGTTATGTTAGCAAATTGGTCTTTGGAATACTCCCTAAAAAGGCACTATAGGAGTGGCAAGAGCCTTAGCCAGTACCTGAGATGACAGATGCAGGCCATCTCTGGCAAAGCATCGAGGTCTGTCAGTTATGTCATCCCAAGCAGACAGATACTGGATACCCTTAGAATGACAGCAGAAACTTAGCCAATTGTTGAAGTCAATCATTTTTTGTTTGTACTGTGGTATCATTCTGGGTGATGGTAGGATACTGCTCAGGGCTAGGGTCATACCTGCCTGGGCCATATTATCCAAGAGCTTCACCATGTCTCTTTTCATGATGTCCATAAAGGTGTGTTTCAGGTCATTCACACCCACATGGACAATGACAGACTCATACTTGTACTTGTGGAGTGACCTGAGTGTGTGTGTTATGTGTTGGATTCTGGCACCTGATATACAGCTGACTGTTACCTTCTCCTTATTCAACCTAGTGAGTGGGGCATCTGTGTGCCTTACTACTGAGTCACCTATAATTAGTGTTTTGGGCAAGGTGCTTAGCCTTAGGGGCTTACATTGAGGGGCACACTGTGAATGTGATCTATGTGTCCTGTGGTTTGTGCTGTGTTGTGGTGGTTGAGTGAGTTTCTGTCATGGAGGTCTCTGCTGTTTGGGTAAATTTCTGTTGAGAGCCTCAGTGAAGGTGGGTGTGTGCTTTGTGTTTTTATGTGAGAGATGTGATTGTAGGTGTTCTGGAGGGCTATGTGTTCCATGTGGTGTGGTGTAGGTGTTGACCTTCTCCTCTTGACCAGCTAGTCCGGTCTTGGGTGGAAAGTGCTTAGCTTCAAATTTGGTTATATAAGTGCATCTCTCACAAGTGAACTGCCCTTTAATCATGCCAGGAGGGCTGGTCATAACTACTAAGTACTGGAGATATTTCCATGAAGAACAACTAGTGCTGGTGGCACTTAGGTGTGTTACAATACTTGCTACAAAAACCTGTTGAAGTGCAAAGTGATTACACTATTTAAAGTGCAAGAGAGAAGGAACTAGCAAGATTCAAGGGAAAATCTAAAGAGCAGACTTTCTGGCACCAGTAATAGTTTACCTCAGCTTGGTGCTGCTAGGCAGAGCTTACATAAGCATAAACCCATGCAAATGCAGGCTTTTAAACCAGAAAGTTGAAAGAGATGGAAAAACTGCCAAACGGCCAATAAGCTACAATTTCTGGGCCAGAACCACCCCTTTTGTGTTAGATAGGCTACCTAGTGCTTACCACTCCCACTGATAAGCTAGAAGGTTTCTCTTCAACACAGAAAAGCTTGGGGGGCTCAGAAGCACATCTGAAGTCCTACTGCAGCCACACCTGCATGTTTGGAGCTCCTTACCATACACATGCACAAGCAACAGACACCTCAGAAACCCAAATGCAGGCCCACTAAACATAATCACACCTCTGATGAACACAGTACACCTAATAACTCATGCATCACTGTCTCACCTGTGACACACCTGAGGCAAATCACAAAATCAAACCTATTAGTCATAGATGACTACATCATGTGACAAATTGATGTCCTTCTCACCAGGCTATATATGAGAAAGTTCACAGTTAGTTGTCTGTGAGGTGCTAGCATTCACCATACCACACATGCACACAGGTCTGTCAACATCAGGTAGCGGTATGATGACAGCATAGTTCCTGTTGGTATGTACAACTGGAGACATAACTCACTGCACTGTATGCAGAGACATGACTGAGCTGACGGACTTTGTGTCTCCATCGGGTATGCTTATAACCTTCAGCTGCATTTGAACTTCACCAAAAACTGTGGCTCAATACACATGGAAAATAATTGAAGTCAATAATTGGCTTAGCATGTGGTGTCATTGTAAGGGGATCCACTACATGCCAGCCTGGGATGACTTTTTCAACAGACCTTGATGCTTTGCCAAAGATGGTCTTCACCTGTCACGCATGGGATTTTGTGTACTGAACAAGCCTGTTGACATCCCCATAGTGCATACTTTAGGCGGTGTCTCCAGGGAAAACTTTGCAATGAGAAAACACCATCTTTAAACAACATCACAGTTATGCAGCTACATGCTAGGAATGCCAGCAATGAACTACATAGGTCCATAGGTTCATACTAGGCTATCTGCTCTAGGGCATTTATAAGCCTAGCCAGAGTGTGTTTGGCTTTCACCACCCATTTTAAATGAATTTTGCTATGCCTTTTTTCGAGGTCAGTATACTGTGCCTCTGTCTAACAGTGACACAGAAGTGATACCCGGGGTAAACCTACGATCTCCCATCCACTCATCAAGATTTCTCTTGAAGAGAGTCAATGAGGGACTCTGCCTAATCTGGACTGGGATTTTATTCCAGAGTGAAGGGAGCCTCTGGGTTATGAATCTGTCCCTCCAGCATGTCCTATTTATTTCTGTGCTGAGGTTCAAGTCTCTCAAGCGCGTGGCTCAATGGGATTTGGGTTTTCTGAGGTGCAGCATGTCCATTAATTGCGGGTTGGACATGGCTTTACACGTCAGGCACAGATCGCCTCTGAGCAGGTGGTATGCCACTGAGTAGAGCTGGAGTTTCTTTAACTGAGCAGCATATGGCATCTGTTTGTGCCATTTGATCCTCTTGGTGAGATACTTTTGGGGTCTTTCCAGTTGCTGCAGGTGTCTGGTAAGGTGCATCCCAAAAGGGGCATTGTGCTTAATTATGGGCCTGATGAGGGATGAGTAAAGAGGCACTCACTGGAAGGTATCCCCATCTTGGAATACACAGACATTTGCCCAGTCACAGACACCTGGTTGAAGGTTGTGGATAGCACCACAGACATACCATGCTACATGTTCTTCCACATGTTCAGACCTCAAACTGGCAGTGTGCAAGGTAATGCAGGTGGTGTATACATACTCATTAAAGAAAGATACACCTCCAAGTTGGGTACACAGTATGATTTCCTGGGAACACTGCAGGTGGCATTCACTGCTGGAAGTGCACCTAATCAAGCCATTGCCAGCTACAGGAGCAAATCCATGACTCAGGCACCCATTGTGCTTATTTGCATCCACTTGTATGTATCATGATGCATCACAACACCGTGGTTTGGGGTGAGTTTATCTAATCACCATCTGTGTTTATTACTCATGCTCAATGTCATTTGGCCAAAGGTTAGTCCACGTCCTTAACTACAGTGCCATGAAGCAGTGTCGTGACATCTTCAATAAGGGTGACAGCAGACTGCATCAGGTGCTTATCAGTATTGGTGACCACTGTAGTACCTCCACTGTGAGGTCATCCCTGGTGAGATGTGGCCATGAATTTGTCTCATTAACAGTAAGTATCACACCTGAATCCCCACACTTGCAGCAATTACAGTCATAAATATCAACCAAGCAAATTATTACTTCCTAGGAGATGGTATACATAACTTGACTGCACCTTCCCCCTCAGATGGAACAGGCAACTCTGCTGAGCTCTACAACAGTGATTTATGCAAGCACCTGCACAATTGCATTGACTCATCTGTACCTGACAGGAGGAAAACAAGCACAGCAAATCTGCCTGGTGGACAAGTGCCATTATCATGCTGGACAATAACAGGTGGACATTGCTGTGTGACAGCTGGAGTGATGGAGCCCCCTAACATGGAAGCACACCCTCCACAGCTAAAACAAGAAGACAGTGTTGTAGTGATGTCCTGTAAAAGAATGTATGCGACAAAATTCGCCTCCTCCACAAAGGACAACTACAAGGCATAGTTTAGTTACATGTGTAACCTAAGAGGAAAGGCCAAGATTGTTGGTGATTGTGTACCTAATGATACCACATATAATGAGCCTGTAGACGTAGCTAAACTGTTGTCTAACAGGTTCTGTGAAAACTTCACTCCCCTGTCCTTCCTACATGTACCACATGACATCCCTACAACCTCTCCAATACCTTCTATATCTCTAGGGCTGGTCATAAATGACCTCTGTAAAGAGGTAACACAGCGTCTATTGGACCTGATAACATCCCAGGTTGCATTCTAGATAGGATCCAGTATGGATTACTAACACAATGTGCACTCCTTGCAATCATAGTGTAACCACCAGCTGCATCCCAGCTGCATCCACTGACCACGAGAACTATAGACCAATTAGCCTAAGTAGCCATATCTGCAAGTCTATGGACCATATCATCATGGACATGATCACCAGATATATATGTAATCAACCAACAGTTGACCCTACACAGTTTGGATTTCTGAAAGGAAGCTCCTGCCTGTTAAACCAGGTGGACATGTATAGGGTGGTCACCAAGGACCTGGATGAGGGGACATACAACCCCCACTGGACTTATCCAGGCCATGTGACACTATCCCCCACTCAGTCATCACTGACAAAATTACAGAAGTAGGCATCAACAGCAATATCATTAGAGGGTCACTAAGTGGCTCACTAACTGAACTCATACTCAAAATAGGGACCCCACCTCCAATAGGTGATCTGTAACCACTGGTTTTCCAAAGGGCTCAGCCTGGAGTTTAAACAATCTAAAACATAAATTTCTTCTGCAAGGGGGGCCTCAAACAGGGGGGTTCAAGACACCCCAAATCTTTTACCTAAAATTTCTGGAGTTGCTTGTACTTTTTAGGTTTGAAAACTCCAGGGTAAAAAGGGGATTTTTAAGGGAAAACCCAAATTGCCTGGAAAACAACCTTTCAACCATTTTATACCAAAGGAATTACCTTGGGAAAACCAAAAGTGTTTCCTTTTTCCCTTGGTCCAACCAGGGCCTCTGTGAAAAAGAAATTGCTGTTAAAGGCATTATAAAACCCTAAATAAATGTAAAAAGCCCCCCAAACCCTTTTCTCAACCCAAAAACAAAAAGGGATGTTTTTTTAAAACCTTTTTATTGCCACAAACCAAGACAAAGGCTTGAGTTTTAAAACAAATTCAATAGGTTGTTAAAGGCTTCCTTTTAACCTTTTAAAAAAACCCAAAATAAATTTCCCCAATGAAAAAAAAGGGCCATTTTTTAAACATAATCCAAGGGTAATTTCATTCCCACCCAAAAGATTTTTTAAAAACATTAGGGCCCCGCTTACTTATAATTAAATTCAAAGATATTTTTAAACCCATTCTTTGATTTTTAAAAAATTGATGTTTGACAGTTTTAAATTAATTTCAAATTAAAATTTTAACAAATTTTCAAATGGCGGAAAATAAAGAAAACCCGAATGTGTAATTTAGGGGATTTTTGGTTTTTTATGGGGACATTTTAACCCGGGATCTTTTTAAAAAAAATTTTTTCCATCAGTGTTGCAGATGTCTAGTGAGGTACATTGCCAAATGGGGCATTATCTTCACTGATTGGTCTAATGAGGGAAGAATAGAGAGAGAGACGATGACCTCTTTCTTTCTGGATGCAAAACCCTCGTTAATGAGATGTGCAACATAGAAGGACTTTCTGACTACAGTGGCAACGTGGTGGTTGAAGGAGAGGTTGCTGTCAACCTGCATCCCCAGATCTCTTATAACACCTTCAGTGTTCAGTGGGCTCCCATCGATGTGGTAATTAGTGGGAAATGAGTTTTTACCAAAGGGGATGATGACCCATTTTTTGGCATTAAGCTTAAGGCTATGGTATCGACACCAGTCATTGGTCTCAATGAGGCCTTTCTGTAGGATGTTTGCATCACTTGGGGAGTTAATGGCTCCCGGCTTGCAGACGTCTGCAAACTTGGTCAGCCAAAGTCCCTTGATGTTGGCCTGGACTTCTGAGAAGTAGATGCTGAACAGGAGAGGACCCAGGATCAATCTCTGTAGGACTTCACTTGTGACTGGTCAGCAATCTGACTTGGAGTCTACTACTTTCACACTGTGTGTTCTGTCTGTGAGCCAATCTGCAACCCACCTTGTGATATAGGGGTTGATGCCTAGTTTGGTGAGTTTATCAATAATTTACTAGTGAGGAATGGTATTAAAGGACTTGGCCAGATCGAGGAAGGTTGTATGCACTGCCTTATCTTCATCCACAGCCCTGGTGACAGACTCAAAGACGTTAACCAGGTTGAGCAGGCATGATCTTCCTTTCACAAAGCTAAATTGTGTGGGTTCTAGAGTTTGGAGATTTCCTATACCTTTGTTATTCAGGCCCTATGATGATGCACTCCATAGCTTTACATATCAGACTCAGGCTAATGGGGTGATAATTCCCAGAGTCTGTAGTCACTCCCCCTTTATGGAGAGGGATGACTGTAGCAGTGTGCCATTCAGTAGGGACAAACTGTGAGGTGAGGCTGTGACTGAACAGGGCACACAGATCTGGTGCCAGTTTGCTTTGTAGTTCATGTAGAACACAGCCAGGGATATTATTGGGTCCCATGGAAGCTATATTCTTGGCCTGGACAATGCATTTTTAACCTGTGCTGCAGTAATGCTGGGTGCCTGGCATTCTTCTAGTATTGTGATTGGTCCTTTGGGGGGAGAGAGGGGTAAAGTTGGCACTGAATCTGTTGGCCAGTATGTTGGCAATATCTGTTGGCTCAGTAGCTCAGTATAGGAGATACCACTGTGTAGTAACTCAGAGTGAATCTGGGTATTGCAGTGGAAGTTCTTGATATAACTATAGAAGGCTTTGTGATTGTTTTTAGTGTCTACCGCAATTCTGCCTTCATAGCTGGCTTTAGAGGATTTGATGAGGGATCTCAACATTTTGTTGAGACTAATAAGGGAGTTTTTCCAGTCTTGGGACTTTACCTTTTTCTGCAACAGTTTCTTCCTTCTGTTGTAGAGTTTATTAAAGTGAGGGGACCACCATATTGGCTTCCTTTTTTGGAGGAGAGTGTCTTGGTTCTGCTGGGTATGGCTAGTTCTATGCATTTATGTACATGTTCTTACAGTACATTGGTGTATAATTTGGCAGTCATGCAGCTATTTTCCATTGGCATGGGTGCCGTGAAGTTAGCCACATCGTTTTAGTAGCCCCAAGTCAGCTTTGGCGAAGTCTTTCAAGGTGGCTACCTTTGGGGTGTTGGGTGAGATGTGGATTTCCATGGTGATTAGTTTATGGTCAGATCTGATCAGAGAGGGATTGACTATTGGTGTAGAACAACGGTCGCCCATGTTAGTAATAACCAGGTCAAGGATGTTGCTTCCTATAGCGGGGAGCAGAATGAGCTTGTACAGGGCATTGGAATTGATGAATTCCAGGAAACATTGGGCCAGTGTATTGGTGCTTGAGTAGTTCTCCCAGTTGATGGACAGGTAGTTGAAGTCTCCTAGTATGAGAGTGTTGGGTTGGACCTTGATCGATTCCAGGCTTAGGAACGTGAAGTGAGAGTCTAAGGACATGGCTGGGGACCTATAGCAGGTTATGACCTGGATCACCATTGTATCCAATGTCAGTTGTATTTAAAGTATCTCAGATGTGTTATGCTGGGTTAATAGTCTGGAGGTGTGCATATCCTTTATGAATATGGAGACAACAGCGCCTTTGGAGCCGCGGTCCATGTCTCGGGGCTGAAAGGTGTGGAATGAGTTATTGTCTGGTAGCGCAGGGGTGCTTTCTGCCACTTTAAACCACGTCTCTATTACAGCACAACTGTCGATGCTCTCTATTTTGAGGAGTGCTTCAAGCAAGTGCATCTTGAGATTTAGACTTCTAGTGTTGAGCAGCATGATCCTCAAATTGTATGTATTTATAGCTGTTATGTTAGCAAATTGGTCTTTGGAATACTCCCTAAAAAGGCACTATAGGAGTGGCAAGAGCCTTAGCCAGTACCTGAGATGACAGATGCAGGCCATCTCTGGCAAAGCATCGAGGTCTGTCAGTTATGTCATCCCAAGCAGACAGATACTGGATACCCTTAGAATGACAGCAGAAACTTAGCCAATTGTTGAAGTCAATCATTTTTTGTTTGTACTGTGGTATCATTCTGGGTGATGGTAGGATACTGCTCAGGGCTAGGGTCATACCTGCCTGGGCCATATTATCCAAGAGCTTCACCATGTCTCTTTTCATGATGTCCATAAAGGTGTGTTTCAGGTCATTCACACCCACATGGACAATGACAGACTCATACTTGTACTTGTGGAGTGACCTGAGTGTGTGTGTTATGTGTTGGATTCTGGCACCTGATATACAGCTGACTGTTACCTTCTCCTTATTCAACCTAGTGAGTGGGGCATCTGTGTGCCTTACTACTGAGTCACCTATAATTAGTGTTTTGGGCAAGGTGCTTAGCCTTAGGGGCTTACATTGAGGGGCACACTGTGAATGTGATCTATGTGTCCTGTGGTTTGTGCTGTGTTGTGGTGGTTGAGTGAGTTTCTGTCATGGAGGTCTCTGCTGTTTGGGTAAATTTCTGTTGAGAGCCTCAGTGAAGGTGGGTGTGTGCTTTTTTGTGTGATTGTAGGTGTTCTGGAGGGCTATGTGTTCCATGTGGTGTGGTGTAGGTGTTGACCTTCTCCTCTTGACCAGCTAGTCCGGTCTTGGGTGGAAAGTCCGGGAACCGGGTGTAGAAAAGAATGTCCTGCCTAATATTTTCTACTTTAAAGATGAATTCTGATTCCCAATGGGCCATAACTAAATTGGCTATGCTAGCAGCACATATTGAACACATGGCCACCCCTATTTTTTGCAGATAGTATTCTTTATCAGAGAGGAAGTAATTATTAGATAATATTAAATCTAATAATTCCATCACCAATTCGATCTTACTATTTGTTGCACCTTTTCTAATTAATAAAATCCTGATCCAGTCTATCCCTTCCTCATGTGGGATTGAAGTATAAAAATCCTTCACGTCGATTGTTAGGAATCCATGGTCCATATCAAATTGTAGTTGGCCAGTTTTCTGTAGAAAGGACCATGAATCCCTACAAAACTGTTTTTCATGGATCAGGTATTTTTTCAAAATTGAATTCACCAATTTAGCACAGGGGTAGGTGATCAAATTCCTGGTGTCTACTAAGGGTCTCATTGGTGATTTGGCCAAATCTTTATGGATTTTAGGGATCCCAAATAATACTGGTATTGTGGGAAAAGACATGCTCAAATAATTATAACAAGTCACATCTATCCTTCCTTCTATGAAGAGTTCTTCAATCTGGCCCCTTATCAGTTGTTGAGCTACATTGAATTAATTCAAGGAAGCCTTTTGATATGCTTCAGTGGCCAAGATCTTCTGCATGTGGGCTGTATAGTCCCAATTATCCATAATTGTTAACCCCCACCTTTATCTGGCTTGCTGACCATCACTATCCAATAGTGTGACTTCTTTGGAAATTGCATCTATCTATAAGGTATAATGTGCTTCCTAACAGCACGCAATCTCCTGCAGGAAATCTACCAGCTGGGCAGGATATTACAATGGTAGGCTCTGTTTCTCAACAGAACGCCAATGCTGACAGGCCTATGATTAATGTAGAAGTGTTAAATGGATTAAATCCAATAAATTCAACCTCAGGGCTTATTGGGGTCCCCGTTTTAGAAGATTGGGTCAACGGAATGGTGTCTTTCTTGTTTGACTCCTTTGCTCCTGAATGGGTACAACTGGCTGGAGGTATCTCAGCAAACCATGGAACATCAGTGACAATAACAGACAAATTGAAAAGCTTGGACCATAAGCTGTTAAAAGTAAAGAAGTTACAATTGGAGATATAGTACTTCAAGGAATGCATCAAGCAGTGCATGGTACCGAAGGGATTATGAAAAGTCCAATATCCCACTGGTATCGAAGGTAATTCACGCTTTCATTTAGACTTGATTAAGTTATTTAATAAGCATGGAATAGAGCTTATGGAATTAATGGTGAAACATTATACCTTATGGGTAGATGCAATTTCCAAATAAGTCACACTATTGGATAATGAAATTAAAACTGATCTAAAATTTGCTAGGTATAAATTTGATTACACCAGAATTTTCAATTGCATCAATTAATATTTGATTAAATTAAAGGATACCAAAGTTAAAAAAATACAGCATAATAGGTTAGCCTATGATGCTGGTACTGCTTATCAATTGCCACCACTTTCACAATCATGGTTACCCAACAGTAATCATCAGTATAATGAATGGGCTATTAATGAAGAAAATAGAATGACTGATGCTGAAATGATCCCCAAATCGGATGGGAGCCCAGGAACTAATGTGGTCAGGAGAAGTGATAGAGCTAGGAGTCAGGGTCATAATGCAAACTCTGATAGTATGTTGAACCGCCAGAATCAATCAAATTTTCAGGAACCCAACCAGTTGGGGGTGCTTTCCCCAAACAGCAGAACAAAACACAGACCAAGAAGAACAAACAGAAGTTCTACAAATGGAAGCTTTAGAACTGGATCCAAACAACAACTTGGACATAATAACAAATGTAACGGGATTTTAAAATCTTTAATTTTTTTTCAGTCTGTGTTGCACCAGAATTGGTTGAGTTACTGGCTAAAGGTTACACCTTTGTTCCCAGGTTATATATGAATTTACCTAGGGCAATTATTGACTTTAAGTGTTATATCAGGAAACTTAACCTGAAAGTCCTTTTAGTTGACAATTTCAACATAGAATAGAATCCTTTACATAAAGCCAGTACATTTAATCCACCTAATCATCCAACCTTACAGTCATTTGAACAACTGTGTCAACTGGATTTACATTCTGCATGTACCAGAGACAACAAGGGGCACACTTTTAATGGCAGTGTTCAACTGAATGTCACTAAACAGGAATGGGAAGCTCTTAATCTGTTAAGAGTGGCAGATGTGAGGATCAGTAAGCCAGATAAGGGTGGGGGTTAACCATTATGGATAATTGGGACTATACAGCTCGCATGCAGAATATCTGGGCCACTGAAGCATATCAAAAGGCTTCCTTGAATGAACTCAATGTAGCTCAACAACAGATAAGGGGCCAAATCAAATAACTCTTCATAGAAGGAAGGATAGATTTGACTAGTTATAATTATTTGAGCATGCCTTTTCCCTGAATACCAGTATTATTTGGGATTCGCAAAATCCATAAAGATTTGGCCAACCCACCAATGAGACCCTTAGTGGATGCCAGGAATTCGATCACCTACCCCTGTGCTAAATTGGTGGATTCAATTTTGAAAAAAATACCTGATCCATGAAAAACATATTTGTAGGGATTCATGGTCCTTTCTACAGAAAATTGACTAACTACAATTTGATATGGACCATGATTTCCTAACAATCGATGTGAAGGATTTGTGTACTTAAATCCCATATAAGGAAGGGATAGATTGGATCAGGATTCTATTAAGTAGAAGAAATGCAACAAATAATGAGAATAAATTGGTGATGGAATTCTTAGATTTAATATCAGTTGTTGAGCTACATTGAATTCATTAAATCAGATTTGATAAAGAATACTATCTGCAAAAATAGGGGTGGCCATGGGTTTACCATGTGGTGCTAGCATAGCCAATTTAGTTATGGCCCAGTGGGAATCCAAATTCATCTTTAAAGTAGATAACATTAGGGAGGACATTCTTTTCTACACTTGATTCCTGGATGACATCTTTATCATCATTAAGGCTGACATAGGAAAAGCTGCAGCCTTAGTTGATTATTTCAACAATAGAAGTTTTTTAAAATGTACATTTAATTTCAGTAAGGAAGACAGCTACTTAGACATCAGTTTAAGGAAATATGTCTTCAACCAAGGTTATGTAGCAAAGGTGTATAGGAAGAGTACATATTCCAATTCCTTCCTGCACTTCACAAGTAGTTACCCCTTTTATCAAAAATGATCGGTTGTCAAAGGACAACTAGTAAGAGCAGCAAGGATAGTCTCCTTAGAGGATGATTTCCACATGGAATGTGCGACCCTTAAAGGAATGTTCCTTAGTCGTGGCTATCCAAGGAAATTGATTGATTCCCTGATAATCGAAGTTAAATCTAAAGAATAAAATAATATACTCCCCTATTTTAAGCACCACCAGTGCCATTATTTTCAACAGTGGTAATGAGCTGCCTATCAACAGTTTAGAATCAATGACTTATGGCTCTAAGGGTTTTACACTGAGTTAAACCACCATGTTTGGTGCAGATAGTGATACTGTGAGATCCATTCTTAATAAGAATTGGGATCTAATTAGAAGTGAAACTGAACTATCCCAGAAAGTAGGGTGCCTACCTAGAATCACTTATAAAAGGGGCACCAACTTGAAAAATTTGTTGGAGTTCAAGATTATTAGAAAATCAAATTTTATGGGAATGTTCAAATGTGAAGCATGTAGATTCTGTAAACATATAGAAGTAACAACATCATTCAGTATCAACAATATTGTATACAGAATCAGGAATAAATTCAATTGTAATTCTAAGTCCGTAGTGCACCTTGCCAAATGGCAACAATACCCTGCCTATTATATAGGTAAAATGGAAAGTAAATTCCGTGAATGCATCTATGAACATCAGTATGCCATTAGTAAAAAGTTGGATAATGCTCTGGCAAAACACATATTGTCAGAAACCGATTATACATTCAAATATTTAGTGATAGACCAGGTTCCACATAACATCAGAGGGGGACCAGAGGGTTTGAAGTTGGAATAATTGGAATTACTCTGGCAGATTAAATTAAATGTATATGAGTATCCTGGCCTGAATGATTCCTGCTCAATTAAATGCATATTGAAGTTAAAAAGCCTGGCAAGGTAAAATTTGAAGGCTAACATAAATTCATATAAGATTACCATAAAAAGTAACAGATATAATAGGTATGTTAAATACATATAAAGCATCAAAGGAATATTAATTTTAGCTCTTGAGAGTTTTGATTTAGTGAGACCTAGAGTGTAATAGTTCAGCAGAATACTAAATATTGAGTAATGTATCCTTAGATCAATATAAGTCATTTAAATATTTTCAATATATTAATTTGGAGTTATAGTATAAATGTAAGATAGCTTGGTTACATCAACTGGAAGCTTGGTATAGGCTATATTATTTTCAGATGCAACAAAGAGTTAAATAGTATATTAAATATCTGTTTCCTAAATTTCATTTTATGAATCTGGTATTTATTATGGCCTTCAGAGTAGGCTCTCACTTTAATATGCACTAAAGAGTTAGGCAGCACAGAATATATCCATGTTTTTAACTTCATTTTTGTCCAAGTGTCTTTTATGATAAATAATTGATGTTAAACATTTTTTATATGTTGCAAGTTGATATATGTTAACACTCAGTCATGTTAGTTTGTTATATATGCAATGTATCTGGGTGTTTAGTAATTCGTTTTTATTATATTCACTTTAGATTTTATGAATGAAGGTAATGGGCGGGGACCCATAATGTAGTTAATTAATTATTCAATACTTTCCCTTTGATAGAGAACTGAATATCATGTGACCCTTAGATTATGTTTTAAATTATGTGTCTTTTATTCATTCTGATTCGAAAAGCGTGAATTAAAGAGAAGCAGCTTAACCAATTGTATTTGCAGTTTCGTTCTTACACCTCAGAGGCCTTTGGTCTTAATTTTCAAGTAGTTTATGTCTTGGTTTTCTTTTTGTTATAATTGCACATAACACAAAGTTTCTTCACAATGGAACTTCAGGTTGTCAGTATCTGTCTTATTTGAATTCTCTGACATAACTGTTATTGTTGCCTGTGTGAAATAGAATACTCAAGGGTGATCTCTGTCCTGCATGCGGGCAATGTCTGACACTGTTTCATTAGAAATGCTGCATACAAGTAAGTGGAAAGGTATATTGATTACTCACTGTAAGGACATTAACCTGGTTTGTGAAATTACTAACAAATGCTGGTGGGAGAGAGATGTCTACCAGACCTTAAAAAAACTTCAAAACAGACTCCCACCAAATGCCACACAGAACATCTCATTGACCCTTTTCAGATGCAATTTGTATGATTGGCTGGATGACTGTCATTTTACCACAGAGATTCTGCCTGTGTCCCTCATGGACAGAGGCAATATGTGCTGATCGGGTAAATAAGGGCAAGAATTTGGCTAGGATTGTAAAGGCCCTAGGACCAATAGGCTAGTAAATTACAATGATCCTATGATCCCATACGCTGCTGTAAAATGCACTGACATCTATATATGTGACTACAATTAGAATAGCACCACTACCAATTCATGTTTACAGACCACTGCACAGCACACACACACACACACACACACACACACACACACACACACACACACACACACACACACACACACTCTTGACTGCAATTATATTAGAACCTATACCTGTCTAATGGTACACAGTACTTAACACACAAGCCACAGCTCAAGTTTGCTATAGTTAGCTCTTTAGGTAATCTTATGCTAGATTTCATCAGCAGACCTTCTTGTGGTCAGGAATTTGGTGGCCTACATCACCTGATACAGCCAAAATACTGTAAAACCCTATTGTGGTGATCTACGTATTTTGTGGGAGATGCACACACACACACACACACACACACACACACACACACACACACACACACACACACACACACACACACACACACACACAGTGGTCTGAAGTGAGATTAGAACGCCTATTCTTAAACATGAAAGATCAAAGTACTAATCATTTGCACTGCAGCTGAAGTCTTTGCTGTTGACTGGGAGATACATAGCATCAGCAGACCTTGTGGAAAACAAGAGTTTGGAGGCTGGCATCAACTGCAAGGGCCAAAAAGTGCATAACCATTGCAGTTTGGTAGTCATTAAGGGATTCTCATTTATTTAGCAGGAAAATGCACTCACACACACACACACACACACACACACACACACACACACACACACACACACACACACATACACACACAGTGGCCTACTGTGAGATTAGAATCCCTACCTATCTAGTCTTATACACTACATATCAAACTACTTATCACACGCACCATGGCTGAAGTCTGTTTTATAAAATGCTGCAAGTGAACTACTTGTGGAGTACATACACTAGGCTTGTGTTGAACAGAGTGTATGGCCTGCAGAGAGATATTGCATCTTACTATTATCTGCACCTAGCAGCCTAGCAGTTACATAACTGTTTCATATTCTAGCTATGTGGCTACAGTAGCCATTTTGGCCATATGTGGCTCTCTGCAATTGGATGGACAAGCCTGTGGGCAACAACAATGTGCCCTGTCAATGGATGCATAGATAAAATAATACATTACACTACCTGTTCACCTGTTGGTGTATGTGAGATGACATCCAGCAGCCAAAGGGGACTGTAAGTAAGTGCATTATCTAGTGTTGAGCCATTACTTTTGGTCCTTTGAGCAACATTATATATGTGTTATAGTGGTGCTTTGCTCACCATTATCAGGGTTGGTAGGATGATACATACATACAATACGGAAGCCGTAATAAGGGGTCTGTGGACCCAAGTAGATAGTAACCTCTCCTTTGATAATCACATTGCCAAAGTGGTTAGAAAATCCTTCTATGTGGCCAATTTAATCCAAAAGGGTTTGCATCCATATCAAAAGAGGTCATAGGGCCCCTCTACGCATCACTCATCAGAGCCATCATAGAGTACAATGCCCCATTTGGGATGTACCTTACAAGACACCTGCAACAACTGGAAAGACAACAGAAGTACCTCACCAAGAGGATCACTGGCCTCAAGCAGATGCCCTATGCAGCTCGACTGAAGAAACTCCAGCTGTACTCGGTTGCATACTGCCTACTCAGAGGTGATCTCTGCCTGACATACAAGGCCATGTCCAACCCAGAATTGATGGACATGCTCCACCTAAAGAAAACCATATCCCCTTGATCCACATGCTCCAGGGATCTAAGCCTCACCACAACAATAAATAGGATGTGCTTGAGGGATAGATTCCTGTCCCAGAGACTTCCCAAGCTCTGGAACAAGATTCCAATCCACATTAGGCAGAGCTCTTCGCTAACCCTCTTCAAGAAAAACCTTGATGAGTGGATGGGAAATAGAAAGTTTACCCCAGGGATCACTTCAATGGCTCTGCTGGACAGAGGCACAGGGAACTAATCTAAGGGGGCAGCAAAAGCTAAGACATTCTGGATAGGCTTATAAATGCCTTCGGGCAGATAGCCTAGTACCTACCTATGAACCTATGAACCTATGAACATACACACATAAACACATATAGTTACAGTATGTATATAACAGAGAAGTATGTATAACTCTGTGTGTGTGTGTGTGTGTGTGTGTGTGTGTGTGTGTGTGTGTGTGTGTGTGTGTATGATATATATATATATATATATATATATATAAGTAAAATATAAATATCGATATATAATATATATATATATATATATATATATATATATATATATATATATAAGTAAAATATAAATATCAATATATATATATATATATATATATATATATACATATATATATATATATATATATATATATATATATATATATATATATACATATATGTATGTATCAGAAAAAATCCCAAGGTATGGAGACAGGCACACTGTTAAAGATTCCACAAGTCTGTTTATTATTCCAATTCCACAAAAGTGTACTGTGTAAGCGCTTTCATAAAAAATGACTTCCTCAGACACATCATAACACTTAATAAAAGACTCAGTTTTTATACCACACCTAATCAACACAAACCAGTTTCCCTCCAAAATATTTAAAGGTGCATACATATTTAAAATCATTGTTCAATCATATAATGAATCAATTTAACATAAAATACAAGTTCAATAACATGCTAAAACATATAATTATAAAAAGTTTTCATAAAACCTCTGCCATGTAAACTCATTTCTTAATATTCTTATTTCTTAAGACAGCTAAGAGGGATAGTTTATCATTCAGCCCATACCCTCTATGGGCTCCGAGCCTAAAAATCCATTTCAGTTCTGTTAGTCCTGTGTTATTTATTAAATCACCAGGTCTTTCATTGGCATATTGTACATGCAGTACTTGGAATAAGAATGTGTGTTCATTCCCCATAGATATAGCATGTTTAGCCAATGCACTATATTCTTCTCCCCTTTTTGTGCAATATAGATGGTCTCTAATCCTGGTTTTGAGATGGCGGTTGGTTTGGCCAACATAAAATTTATAACACTTAACACAGGAGGCTAAATAAACTAAGTCTTTACTATTGCAATCAGCTTTAGCTCTGATCTCCCATAAATATCAGGTTTCGGGGTGCCTAAAAAAACTGGATGTATCAATATATTCACAGTAATTGCACTTGCCACACTTCCTTGTGCCTCTTTGCAAGTCATGGGTGATTACATTAGACCTCGGATAACAAAGTTGCTGTTTAAGACTTATCCTGTTTTTATATGTAAATTTAGGCTTCTGCCCTACCCACCATTCAGTTAGTTCATCAACTAGTAAAATGTGCCAATTCTTGTTAATAATGCTTTTAACACTACCTATTTCTTGAGTGAATGAAATAACAATATATTGAATACATCTAGGTTTTTTAGGCACCCTGAAACCAGATATTTATGGGAGATCAGAGCTAAAGCCAATTGCAAGAGTAAAGACTTAGTTTATTTAGCCTCCTGTGTTAAGTGTTATAAATTTTATGTTGGCAAAACCAACCGCCATCTCAAAACCAGAATTAGAGACCATCTATATTGCACAAAAAGGGGAGAAGAATATAATGCATTGGCTAAACATACTATATCTATGGGGAATGAACACACATTCTTATTCCAAGTACTTCATGTACAATATGCCAATGAAAGACCTGGTGATTTAGCAAAGGACACAAAATGAACAGAACTGAAATGGATTTTTAGGCTCGGAACCCATAGAGGGTATGGGCTGAATGATACACTATCCCTCTTACCTGTCTTAAGAAATAAGAATATTAAGAAATGTGTTTACATGGCAGAGGTTCTATGAAAAGTTTTTATAATTATATGTTTTAGCATGTTATTGAACTTGTATTTTATGTTAAATTGATTCATTATATGAATGAGCAATGGTTTTAAATATGTATGTACCTTTAAATATTTTGGAGGGAAACTGATTTGTGTTGATTAGGTATGGTATAAAAACTTAATCTTTTATTAAGTGTTATGATGTGTCTGAGGAAGTAATTTTTTACGAAAGCGCTTACACAGTACATTTTTGTGGAATTGGAATAATAAAAAACTTGTGGAATCTTTAACAGTGTGCCTGTCTCCATACCTTGGGATTTTTTCTGATTTATATCTTTGGATTTTGCTCACTTTGGTTTGGGACTTTTACACATACATATATATATATATATATATATATATATATATATATAGATATATATATATATCTATATATATTGATCACCTACACAAGAACGACAACATAAAACACTGATACTTACATAGCTGACACCACCTGGTTGACAATCAAAACACCGACAACGTAATTACTGCACATAAAAGGAAAATAAAATTTCCATATTTGCGCTAGCCCCCTGCACCCCCCACACCCCTGTAACTTTAATATACCAACTCCAAGATCGCACTACAGTGCAGGAATGGAAATCTTTTTATTCCGCACTACGGAGACATACTGTTTCCCCATTGTCGGCATTTTGATTGTTGACCATGTGTTATTTATGTGTGTTTCGGTCTTTTCAGCTGTCGTTCTTCTGTAGGGGACCCATCTATATATATATATATATATATATATATATATATATATATATATATATATATTTGTGTGTACATATGGGTCTACTTTTATTAGTCGAAGTTACATTACTTCAGCTAACAAAAGTGCGACCTGACTTCCGTGAAAGTGGACTTCAGCAAAAGTGCACTTTCGCGAAAGCCGATTCATTGAATTGGCAAAATAAATACAATACAAACAAAGAACATTGTTTTGCAGGGAGCAAGCCCTCAGCAGCTCCTATGTGGTGGGCTGTGACCCGCATACCCTCGCTACTTAAATATACCAACTCCGAGATCACACTACAGTGGGGCAAATGATATATTTCCTTATCCCCACTGTACCATGCTTCGGTGAATAGGCTTTCGTGAAAGTGCACTTTCACTGAAGTGCACTTTTGCGGAATTGGGGGCTGTACTTTTCTTGTTTGAAATAACGTCATTTCAAACAAAACAAGTAGACCCATATATATATATATATATATATATATATATATATATATATATATATATATATATATATATATATATATATATATATATATATATATTAGGGTGAGAGATACTGACAGATATGTATACATATATTTATGTAGCTATAGACATATCTATATATAAAAAGTCATTTTGAGCAGGAGCTACAGAATTGCACTCTGCAGAACTAAGTGTATGAGCATGCCCAGTGGGATTTTCACTAGTTATAAACTGACTCTGGCCCACACCTACCTGTCCTCCAGTCCAGGATTTTGTGTATTACACAAAATAACATCTGTCCCTGTTTCTGCACTCCTGCACTTCACTCAAATTTTGTATGACTTTCTGAGGTTGTGTGATGTAATTAGTGTGTGCAGAGGATAATAATATTATATCACACGCAAAGAATGACAGTCTGTACAAAACAACATAATGATACCTCACATCCAAAAGAAGTGGACACTTCTAGATAAGAATCATCACACATGATAATTGCCTTAGTCCTTTGAGCCACACAAGCAACTTGACAGACAGGGATCAGTTATCACACAGTCACCTGTGTAATTATGTATATTGTTATTCCTGCATTAAGCAAGACATACAATGTATGATAGATTTCTATGTTACTGTCCTTTAGACTGAGTGAAATGTTTATATACTATCAAGGAGTTACTGTCACAGCAGTTACAAGGAAACACTTCTGTATTGGGGTTGGGAAACAACACCAAATGTTCTGCTGAGATACACAATAGTCTGGCTATCACGTAACTTACTGTCATCTCCCTTCAATGATGGATCAGTAATCTGCTGAAGTAGTGCTGCAGGAATATTCCATGTAGGAGGCCTACTGGATACTTATGGAAACATGATAGTGGTATGGGCATCTGTAGTCCCATGTGGATGTTATGTCTGTTCAAGTAGCCCACTATATTTAATTGCATAGTGTACCAGATCCATAAAGACAAATGCCATATCATAATAATCCTTACAAGTACTGTGTAGGCTGCAGAATTACCTTGCAAATGCAGCAGTTGACACAACTGTAGTTAAGGACTCATTCTGTCTGATGCAAGCAGTACACAGCCAATGCATGGATAGGTACAGGTTGTCTGGGTTGCCTGGCATCAATTTTAAATTTGTATGTCAGTTGGAGTAAGGTGTCGGTCCCTAGGTTCCTTGTCTGTCAGTGAATGTGCTATGCATTGTCTCTTAGCCAAAGCCAGGGCATACTGACCATGCCTATGTCTGCCTATAGGAACATCAGCAGGGAGCTCCTCCTCCAAGTCCTCCTTTGACTATGGCTGTGGTGACCCAGGCACTGATGGGGGCTGTGTATCCTTTCCCTTTGCTGATCCTGCTGCAGCTGTTTCCACATGATCAGATTGTGTAGCATAGCACATACTGTGAGTATACGTGCACATGTGGCTGGAAAATACTGCAAGGTTCTTCCAGATATATCAAGGCACCGGAACCCTGACTTAAGAAGCCCAAACACATGTTCTATGATGTTTCTAGTTTGTGCATGTGCCTCATTATCGCATTATTCTGTGGGTGTGTGTTTGCATTTATGATGGGTATCATCATCCATAGTTCCAGGGCATAGCCAGCAATCTTCTGGTAAATGGCCATGTGGGATGTCCCTTCTAGCAAACATCTGGTATAGCTGTGATGTGTATCAGATATGGTAGTCATGATAACTAGCAGGGCTGCCAGAACACACATTCATGATAATTCCCTGGGCATTGCACACAGCCTGGCAGTTGATGAACAAGTACCCCTTGTGGCTGACATTGATTCTACCCTACTCACCAGATGATGCCTTGATGTGTACATGAGTGCAGTCTATGGCACCCAGTACCTCAGGGTAGGGTGCTACACAGTAGAAGTGTTGCATATTGCTGGCCCTCTCCTCAGGGGATAGGGAAAAAGATATGTGCTCACTGGCATGTGGTAGCACAGCATCCAGGAATTTGTGGAGCATCCTGGATGCAGATGCCTGTGACACCTCCATCATGTTTCCAGTTGGTATTTGAAAAGTATCTGTAGCTAGTATCCAGGGGCTACACATACTTTTGTTTCCTCTGGGATGGGTTCCCCTCTGTTGGCTTTGGCTCTGAGTTGAGGGTGGCAGAGCTCAGTGAGTTGTTGCCATATGTTCCTGATCACCCTGTAGCACTCTACAATATCCAGCTCATGTTGATTCTGGAAGGTTACCCTGGGCCTGAACAGTCTTCTCCTTCTCAGCCTAGGCCTATTGTTAGCAGCACTACTAGCACTGACTTCAGCCTGTATTACATACAGATGTAGAATAGCTGCATCAGCCCCTAGCATTATATCATCAGTTAAAATTTGCATGTCAGTACTCCAATGGTACAGAGTATAGAGAGAAAATCAGATTGTAGGGTGCATGCATACTTTATACAGGTCTGCTGTAGGTCCACCATGTGAGATTAACTAATTATTATACATTTCACCTGCCTATATTATAATTAACATCTTTTAATGGCCCTACTTTATTGCCTGTGCAGAGCATAGCACTTTGCAGCATAGCTTATATAAAAGTCAGAATCTGTAATTTAATATATCCAGTTCTAATTACTTGCTGCCTTCGTCATCACTGTGAGCTGGGTGGTCTTTCCTTGCAAACATGCTCAGCTATGTGGTGCACTTTGCAAACACTAGCACCTGGAATTAAAACATTCTTAAAAGTAATGGGACACACCCCCCTGCTAGCATCCACATGCAGTGGAAATATCAACATGGAGTTGGAGCTTACACAAAAGGGATCTGCGGCCACAGTTGCTCCTTTTACTGATTCAACAACTTCACCTAATTTGCATACATGTCCATGCTGACAGCCTGGTAATTACATGGTTCATAACCATATGACCTGGGCAACAGCACCAATGCACCATTGTACGTGCCCGGCACAATGCCCTGTAATACATTTCTGACAGATAGTAAAAAATGCTTTTTATTCCTAATTTCTTTTCAATTAGGCATGTTTGCACACTGTGGCGCATAGCGCAACCATGTCTAAATTATTTAAAACTATATTTATTTTTACATATTCCCTTGTTTTTTCAGACAACAATGCACCTTTGTACATATATGTATGTGTTCTAACATTTCCTGGGGATGTATGTCCATATTTCTGATGTTTTACATCCACTTCTGTCTGTGTACACTTCTGTACATAGAACAATTCTGTGTACACGATGGACATGGACACGGGGTCTACACGGATGCCTTTTTGCTTCTTGGATCACTCCACCTGGGTCATTTGCATAAGATTCACCTGTTTATTAGGTAATTTGCATTACACAGAACTTTCCTTCTTTGCGAGTGGTTGTGAGCCACTAAACAGTGCTAACAACTCACCCAAACCTTATCACCAAAGCTGGAACATTACGTGATCCTCTCAGTGATCATCTTCCAGCCTTCGCCAACTGTCTCCCATCTCAATTGCATAAACAGCACCACTACATCCAAACCCACAACCTCTCCTCTTTCAACCCTCTAACTTTCTCTGAATGCTTAAAGCATACTGACTGGTCCCCTCTAAAACCCCTTCCTCTAGATGATGCAGTTTCCTACTTTAACCACTCATTCCCAACCCTTCTCAATCAGCAAGCCCCCCCCCCAAAACCAAATGCATTAAAACCAATCCCTGCCCATGGTTCTCGAAAGATACTAAACTAGCCTTGCGCCAAAAGGGCAAAAAATGGAAACAATATCAAAAACATAAAAACACTAAGAGTATAAGCAACTATGAAACTCCATAAAAAAAAACTAATAACTAATGACCACAAAGCCCACTACTCTAAACTCCAGTCGTAGCACTCAACAAATCACAAAAAATTCTGGGACTCCATCTCATCCATGCTGCATCCTGGCAACACAGAAAACCCCTGCCCAGACCCCAACCTCTCCAATCGTGAAATAGCCAGCCAGTTCCACTCATTCTTCATAGACTGGATAGCTAAACTATCAGCCTCCTACCCACCCACCCCTCCTCCACCACCACTCCTCCTGCCCCAACCTCCACCCCAATCATCAACCTTCCTCCACATCCTTCTGCCTCAAGCCCATCCCCACAAGCACTATAAAAAGACTTCTCCTCAAACTCAAACCCTGCCACAATGCACTCAACAACCTTCCACCCACCTTCCTCAAACAATCTGCAGACAGCATTGCCTACCCCATTTATATTCTTATAAATAGATCCATACAAGAATCATACATCCCTTCTATCTGGCACAATGCTTACATCATCTCCCTCCACAAAGGTGGCAAAATACTGATACCACCAACTTCAGGCCTATTGCCATCCTTTCCCCTCTTTCTAAAATACTAGAGAAAACAATACACGCACAGCTCATGGCACACCTAACACTAAATAATCTCCTCTCCCCTAGTAAACAAGGCTTCGGCCTTGTCCACAGCACCATGACTGCCCTTCTTTCCTTTCTTGAAACCATAAACTTTGAACGTGACTCAGGCAAGTTCGTATCCCCACTATTCCTAGATCTGTCAAAGGCCTTTGTCACCATCTCACACACCTAACTTATATCCCAACTCTCCACCCTAGACCTCTCTCCCACCATTGTCACCTGGTTTTCCAGCTACTTGTCCAACTGCCAACAAGCTGTCCAATAGAAAACTTCAACTTTCCCCTTCCTTCCCACACTCACAGGTGCCCCACAAGGTTTTGTTCTTGGCCCTCTTCTCTTCAACCTATTCATTAACAACTTTCACCAATCCACCCCAGACTCATCTATCATTCAATATGCATATGACTCAACAATCATCTGCTCAGCCTTCTCCCCTGCCGAGCTCCTAGCAAAAACCCAACCAGCCTTCTCCAAAACAGAAACCTGGATGCAGTCTAACCATTTGGCACTATATGCAAATAAAACCAAACTAATGTGTTTTTCCCCTACCAAAAACTTCATTGACAAATCCACATTCACCATACAGATCCAAAACAACACCCTCCTTAAAATTGTTCCCAACACCAAGCTTCTTGGCATCATTATTGATGAAAAACTAAAATCTGACACCCACATCCACTTCACAATAAGAGAAAATCCACCAAAAGTTAGGTCTCTTCTACAGGCACAACCACTTCCTAAGCCCCTCTACCTGTCAAACTCTTGCACATACCTTCCTACTCCCCTCCCTTATGTATGGTGCCCCTCTTTTCACCATTCTCCATCTTGGCCTTTGGTCCAAACTTGAATCCTGCTACCACAAGATCTCCAAATTTGTAAACAATTCAAAAACTCATCCCAACACTGCCACTCCCTCTTCACCCAAATACCTCAATTACCTACAACTCACCATTGCCCACAAGCTCATCTTTAAACCTGCCAACTGCCCAGCTCTCGCTACTTCTTTAAAACCTTACATTCCCAACTGCTCACTCAGATCCAAAAACCAAAATCTCCAGGTCCACAAACCTGCACAACCTCTTGGCCATCTACTGCTGTCCCACTCCTTATATAAACAGTGGAACTCTCTCCCCACACACCTACACAACCTACCTAACCATACAAATTTCAAATCTCAGCTACTCTCTCATATTTCTTCCAAATGGGAAAGCCCTTGCCACTCTCCAACTTAACCCCCTTTCATTCCCTTTTGCACTGACTCATCCAACTACCTCTACTATTACTTCATCCCACCCAAAACAATCCCTCCCCTACAGAAAACTAATTTTCTCTATAATATCTGTTGTACTATACTCTCCAATCTCAAATAGACTATTACCCTCTCCATGCATAATATTTTCCTAACCTACTACTAGCTGGTAGCTATATATTTTGAAATGTTAAACCTACAACTGAGTTTATAACAAAAATATTCACTTTATGTAAATGTTGAAGTTTCTGTATTGAATTATGTCTTTTCATTTTTGTAACATTGTGACAAGCCAATTGCAAATATCATGGAGCTTATGTGTAAATGTTTAATTAGCTGTATGAACTATGTCCTTTTGTAACATGTGAAATGTAACTTGCAATTATTGTGGAGCTTTTCTCCCCTGGCCTCCACTGAAAACTGACTCTTCTTGGCCCAGTGGACTTCCCTGGTCATCAAACTTAAATAAACAAATAAATAAATAAATAAAATAATGAATCTAAAAATGTTTGTGCTTGGGTATGCATTGTGGTGTGATGCATACACAAATAAAATCATGTAGGTTTTACTGAATTCCCCCTATAATTATTTCTATGCCTAATTATTTTTATTTTGTTAATTTGTATATAAATTACAGTGGACCAGCATTAATAATGAACACTGCTGCTTACCATGTTTGCGTGCTGGAAGGCAAAAGTTGTAACTATCTTTTTAGGAATTGGCAATGTCTGCTTGTGGTCTGGGGCATTATGTCATGTTTGTGCAAAGGTTAGCAATGTGCAAGTGAGACAAGCAAAACTCAACATGTATTTGTGTAAAAAGTTTTTTTTTTTGTTTTAGTTTTCATCATTCAAAGATAAATGTGTGACTTGACCTATGATCTTCATATCATATGTGCTGTGTGCTTCATCATGTTTATCAGGTGTGCTGAAAATGTATGTTGTCCTTATCATACAACCAACTTCCATTAATTTTAATTTATTTATCCATTTCACCGTATTTGCACTAAACCCATAGCTAGCGTTACTCACCTGATGAATCAGTGGCCTCAGGGAGCCCCCAGTTATCTCCCTGCATATGAGGCCCCTCACATGAAGCAGCCATGGGTTTCTTCATCTCTTCTACTCCTTGCTCGGTGCCTCAGTCATTCAGCTGTATATCGTCATTGTACAATTTCATTTTTTTTCTTCTGAAAAACTTGCCTGTAAGCTGCACTCAGTCAGGTCCACTTTAATGAATCAAGGGTTCTGATTAGCTGCAGCAGTCAAGGAAGCAAGTTCTAGTTTCCTGATTGACGTTGCTGTAATCGGTGGTCTGTTGGGTCAGTTCTGTGGATTATCAGTGTTAGGCACACCTCTGAACTGCCCAGATTTTTTAAGACTGACCAGATATTTACTTCATATTTTTGGTTTGTTCTTCATAAAATGTATGGCTTTCTTACAAATCAGTGAGTATTCCATGGTGGTGCAGCAGTTAGTGTGAGGTTCTCTGGTTCGATTCTCAGCTGGGGTACCTGCTGTGCAGAGTCTGCATGTCCTCCCTGTGGTCACCTGGGTTTCCTCTGGGTGCTCTGGTTTCCTCCCAAAGACATGCTATGGGTGGATTGGGCACTCTAAATTGGCCCTAAGGTGTGAGTGTGTGTGCCTTATGTGGAAGGTTGAGTGCTGGGCTGGCAACTTGACACCATAGAATTCCACTGCCAATCATAAGCAAACAGTTGATCTGCTGTGGTGACGCCTAGCCAGGAAAAGCCAGAATAAGACAAATCAATGCATATTGAAGTCATTAAATAATGGCAGACATTTAAGTTTCAGACTTCATATCCTTCAGAAAATGTATGCTAAAGCAAGTTTGTTAAGTTTACATGAGCAATATTTAAAATGTGTCCCTATTTTTAAGCCTTTGTACCCCCATTATTTTTGGCTTTGTCCAGATTTTTCATGCTAACAGGTTGAGAGGTATGGCATGAGTACACACGTTTTCCTGGAACAACCGTGGAACCAGCAAAGCAGCTGTATTTTAACTGCCCTTGTAAGGGCAATTTCTAAAAGATCTGAAAAACTGTCATTTTGAGGGCAATTTAAAACGGCTGAACTGGTTTTGTCTGTGTGCAGGAGAAACAAGCAGAGGATTAGTAGCAGCCTTCTATCAACTGCAGAAAAGGTAAGTTGCTGGGTTTATTTTTAACTTTATTTTTTGCATGGGCGGAGGTGAGTAAACCTAAGGAGAGGATTGTATAACTTTTTTGTGCAGAGTTCTTATGCTAAGATGATTTGGGGGGGAGGGGCTGTGGCTTTTACAGTTTTATTTTTACCTTTGTCCATAATTCTTCTGCTAAGAGATTGAGGAAGGAAGGCTTGTCTGTAATCAATGTCCAGATCTGATGTCGTTTGTTTAGCTCGTCTTGCAGAAGAATATTCATTAATGCATTTGTTTTGTGTACAGTTGTGCTGAAATATTGGTAGTGGGGGATAGTGGCTGTGAGAATGCTACAGAATGTATAGATGTTTTAATGCATACCAATGCAAACCCTGTTCTGCTTGTATGCGTTTTGTATACTGACAATGTTTACAACTATGCTGATGCTACACCTTTGTTCTATGATCATGTTTTGATCTGTCCGGAATGATTGTGCTGAGAGGGCGGGAGGGGAGTTAGCAGCTGTGAGAATGTTGCAGAATGTACAGCTGTTGTTTTAATGTATACTAATGCAAACCCTGTTATACTAGTATTGTGTATAACAATGTTTACAACTATCCCTGATGGTATGCCTTTGTTCTATGATCATTTTTTGCTTAGTCCAAAGTTATTGTGCTGAGAAACTGGTAGGATGGTTACGGGCTGTGAGAATGTTGCACAATGTTTAGATGTTTGCCTGATATTTGTCTCTTTTCATTGAAACACGTGGGGATACACAATGCATTTTACTGCAAAATCTGTTATTCCAGCATCTTTGTTTGCTCATAAGCACAATGTTTTTTAATGTTACACCTTTGTATTTTTATTTTGCTTTCACTTCATTCGAATTTATTGAGATGAGACACTGGGGGGTAGGGGCTGTGAGAATTCTGCAGAGTGTACTGATGTCTTAATGTGTGCCAGTGTAAACCCTGTTCTACTATCGAAGTTAATCATAGCACAGTTTTAAACTATCCCTGATGTTACGCCTTTGTTCTTCAATTTTTTTTTTTTTTTGGCTTTGTCTGATATCTTGTACTTTTTATTAACCAACATGAGTAACCACTGCAGCATCTCTACAGTGTCATCATCCCTGGTAAGATCCGACCACAGAGCAGTCACTTTTGAACTCAACATCTCCCCCGACCCCACCCCCTAGCTAGGGTCAAACAAAAACTTCTCTAAAGCTGATTACAACCTCCTGAGAGAAGGTATAAACAGCTTCACAGCCCCCTCCCCTCCCCTCCACAGAAACTGGCACATATGTCCAAACATACATCAAAGTACTATATGAGCATTTATATAGCTGCATGGAATCAGGAATACCAGACAGGACAAAATCCTCCTCATCATGGACGAGTAAACCTGTCTGATGGACATCAATAAATAAACTCTATAATGAAAGGAAAACAATTACTGTTCAGGGCCAAGAAGAAGCAGGTGTCTAACTGGAAGCAATCTCTCCTTAGCCTGAACAAGCAAATAAGAGCGCTAGTGAAATCCTCCAAAGCAAACTTCGAGTCCAAACTGGCCACATCCACTAAAGACAATCATAAGGCTTTATTCACATATGTCCACAATTTCAAGGGAAGCACCCAGATCTGCTCAGAACTGGTGGTCAAGGGCACCACATACACAAACCCTGCAGATATAGCCAACCTGCTGGCAGACAGGTTCAGTGAAAACTTCACCCCCCCCATCAGTAAAACAGGACATCCCCAGTACCTGCCCTTCTCCCCTTACCACTAGGAAGCAAGTCATCACTACCCTCTCAAAGGCAAAAAATACAGCCTCCATGGGACCCGATAATATCCCAGGCTACATCCTACATGAACTCAGGCAGGAACTTGCAGCACCATTAGACACCCTATTCAACCAAAGCCTGAGTACCGGCTTCATCTCAGCCAAGAGGAGGACAGCTACTGTCATCCCTTTGCACAAAGGTGGAGCGCCCACTGATCCAGAAAATTATAGACCCATCAGCCTAACTAACCCGATCTGCAAGGCCATGGAGCAGATTATCACGGACCTCATTAACAAGGACATTGGCAACCTCCAGACACTTGATCCCACACAGTTTGGTTTTGTCAAGTGGAGGGCATGCCTGTTAAATTTGGTTGAATTCTTTGAAACAGTCACCAAGGCTATAGATGAGGATAAGATGGTGCACACTGCCTACCTTAACCTGGCCTAGGTGTTCAATAATATTCCCCACTCAGGTATAACAGATAAACTCTCTCAACTTGACATTAATTAATATGTTACCAGATGGGTAGCAAACCGGCTCACTGATAGCACCCACCTAGGCAAAATGGGGGAAGCCACCTCAAGTAGTAGACCCGTAACAAGTGGTGTACCCCAGGGATCAGTCTTGAGGTCTCTGTTGTTTATGATATACTTCTCCGAGGTGCAGGCCAAATCTAGTGGGCTACGGCTGACCAAGTTTCCAGATGATTGCAAGCTGGGTGCTGTCATCAATTCCCCTAGTGATGTGGACATCCTCCAAGAGGGTCTCACCCAAACAAATGACTGGTGCCAGAAACATGGCTTCAAACTGAATGCCAAAAAATGCAGCACCATCCCTTTTGGGGAGAATGATGTTCCCACAAATTATCACATTGATAATAAGGCACTAAGCACGCAATCAGTCGTAAGGGACTTGGGAACCTAGGTTGATAGCAAACTGAATTTTGACCACTTTATTTCCTCCATTGTATGGAAAGCTTTCTACATGGCCTACCTCATTAGTAACAGCATCTCATCCAGGGATAAGGTGGTCATAACGTCCTTGTATTCTTCCCTTATAAGACCGATTATTGAATACAATGCCCCTTTCGGCATGTACCTCACAAAGCACATGCAACAGCTGGAGAGACCACAGAGATTCCTCACCTAGAGAATCCAGGGCCTCTAACATCTAAACTACACAGATAGAATAAAAGCCCTTTCCCTTTACTCAGTCTCCTACGGACTCCTCAGAGGTGACCTTTGTTTTTCATACAAAGCAATCTCAGACCCCATCTTGATGGGAATGCTGCATATCTGCAAGTCAAGCTCCACTCGTGTTACTCACATGTGAGACCTCAACCTGGTCTGTGACATCAATAGGACTTGTTGGCAGGACAGATTTGTGTCCCAGAGACTCCCCCTTTTGTGAATAGACTCCCTCTCCACGTAAAGTAGAGTACCTCATTAAACCTTTTTAAGCGCAACCTGGATAACTGGATGAGGAACAGAAAATACACCCCTGGGATTCCACCTATGTCCCTGCTGAACAATCACATAGGGTGCTGACTTGTTGGAATATGGATTAAATTATTGGTCAGGACTGTAAGGGCCTCAGGGCCAGAAGCCTAGTAACATCTATAATCCTATGATCCTAATGTTAAGCTGGGAGGTTAGGAGAGGAGTAGGGTCTGTGAGAATGTTGCTCACAAATGTGGATTTATACAATGCATGCTACTGAAAAAATCTGTTGTTCTACCATCTTTATTAGTTCATAAGCACAGTGTTTAAAATCTCTAAAGTTACGTCCTTGTCTTGTTTTTTTATTTTGTTTTCACCTCCTCTAGAATTGGGCTGAGACTTTTGGGGGGACTAAGAGAGTTCTGCAGAATGTACTGATTTTTTAATGAATGCTAATGCAATCTCTGTTATTCTAATATCTTTCTAAGTTCATCATAGCAATGTTTGTAACTATCCTTGATGTTACACCTTTGTTCCGCAGTTATTTTTGGCTTTGTAATTATGCTGAGAGGTTAGAAGGTTGTTAGGGCCTGTGAGATGTTGCACAATGTCCAGATGTTTGTTAGTTTTGGTCTGTTCATCAAAAATGCGGGGGTCACACAACACATGCTACTGCAAAATCTTATTCTAGCATCATTATAGTGCTGTCTTCATCATGTGTGGGTGTCTATGTCCCATGTGCGAGAGTCTGTGTAGCTGTTTGTCGTGTGTCTCTGTCCCATGTGAGGGCATTTGTGTGGGTGTCTTTGTGTACCTCTGTGGGACTGGATACCTTGATGCAGTACAGATGCTTGTCATAGTGTAACAACATTGCTACTAAATGCTAGTCGATATGTATGTGTGTGTGTGCGTGTGTGCGTGTGTATGTGTGTGTGTGTGTATGTGTGTGTGTGTGTGTGTGTGTGTGTGTGTGTGTGTGTGTGTGTGTGTGTGTGTGTACACGCATGTGTGTACATCTGTGAGTGGCTACCTTGCTGTGGTACAGGGGCTTGTCATAATGTAACATTGGTACTAAATGTAAGTCAGTGTGTGAACCTCTGTGTGTGGCTACCTTGCTGTGGTACAGGGACTTCTCATAATGTAACATTAGTACTAAATTTTATTAACATTTGTTGACTGGGAAAGTCCAACTATGACAGAGCCTAATTTCAGTAAAGTCCTGAGGAGAAATTGCCCAGAAGTATGTCTTTGGAATGTGGTTGGAAACCCACATGAATGCAGGGAGGACATGCAGACTCCACACAGAAGGCACTCTAGCTGAGAATCAAACCGGAGAACCTCTTGTTGCAAGGTGATAATGTTAACCTCTACACTACCGTGCTGCCCCAGTCAGTGTGTGTGTGTGTGTGTGTGTGTGTGTGTGTGTGTGTGTGTGTGTGTGTGTGTGTGTGTGTGTGTGTGTGTGTGGCTACCTTGCTGTGGTACAGGGCAGGGGCTTACCATAATGTAACATTGGTACTAAATGCCAGTCAGTTTGTACCTTAGCATTTCAAGTCTTTTTATTAGTCTGAATGCATTAAACAGCGATCATTAAATGGTGCTGCATGAGCTTGATAGGGAAGGGGGGGACGGCATTGTGGTCACACTTTTTATATTCTCTTGGGTAGGGCCACCAACTTGAAACTTGCTGGGGGAGGGCCCAACATGCTAGCACCAGCCCTGACTAAGCCACACATTGCACACATATTAATATTTAAAAAATTAAATACAACAAAAAGAAAACATAAACATTATAAAACACATCTTATAGAGCTTTACACAACTCTGGATTTGAACTATCATACTAATGAAACTAACAAACACACTAGGATTGTCTTATCTCTCTTTGCCATAGAGCACCTTTGCAGCAGGAAAGCAAATCATTGTGCATACAAGCAAATCCCATTCCCTCCACAGTATCAACAATATGTATACACTTGTACACTTTCAGTTGTTTGCACATGTGCTGCTTACAGATTGATTGCAATGTGTGATCACACAGTTATGAGTATTGTCTGCAGCAATGCAGCTCTGTTTTTTATTTGTATTGTATTCATTCTTCTCTTAGCTGCTCTGTACTTTCAGACATGCAATATTTAGGTCATTTTGTATCATTCTTTAAATGCATGAAAAATGACATGACATTGAAAGGTTTCAGCAAAGGCAGAAGAGTTTGGCTATTAGTGAACAAAAATGAGAACTGTGAGCTGTTCACTTCCATTTAAAATCTTGTTACAAGTACTTCTACACTTTGCAAATGTATCCTGGTGGCATACCCAAGGCAGGTGAGGTAGTCTGAATTGCTGTTGTGTCTTCATTCTCCTTCACACTAATCATTCATAGTTGCAATCCATTATCAACTACATTGCTACACAAAGTCAAAAGTTTGGTATTCAGCAGTTCTAATAAGTTCACAGCTTATTTACATCTTCACCATGCTCAGAGGCCTGAATTTGCACTACAAAAAGGTAGCTGTGTAGCTAGGGAACCTGAAGGTGAGGAGGCTTGTGTATTTGGAGAACAAAGAAAAGTGCTATTCCTTTTGATTCATCTGCAGAAAAGGCTTCTGTTCTTGCTAAGGTATGATTGTATTCTTCAAATACATTCTGGATTTGTTAACATGTTACAAAAACAATATATATGCATACATTAGAAAAATGGAAATGTTATCTTTATGCACTTCTTATATTCACTGTTAACATAGGCATTTTGGGCAGACATTCTTTCTTAGATAGACATCCTATTAACTTTCATCATAAGTGTTATTGTTAAAATTGGGTAATCTTAAGGGAAATGTAATGTACTATATTGCCAATGAAACAGGGGTGTGACGGTTCTAAGATGGCCCATAGACACCTCCAGTGGAGTGCTGGGCACAGTGAGAGTTGACTGGCAATCATATAACATTTATTTTTCTGTTTAAAATGGGTACACATTTTATGGGAATTGTGTTGAAATCAATTATATAATAAACAATTGAATTATGTGGTGTTCATTGGTTTGTACAGACTTTTCATTTGCCTGTTTTTTTTAAGTGGGGGGAGGCAAGTACTATTTGCATGTTGCCACAAAAATGTTTTGTGCATTTAAAAAGGTTTGCTGTTGAAGCTGTGTAGTTGTCCTATTATTTCTGTGGTAAACAATGATGGTATTCTTGTTTTGGACTAAACATTGGTTTGTGAGTGAGTATGATATGGTGCAACCACATGACCTTCAATTTTAATAACTGAAATGTGGCTCTTCTGCTTAATGTTGAAAATATATATACATGTGTATATGACCATGAATTAATTATGTGATATTCACGTGTTGTATCTTTCTCTGTTTTATGCCACATAGGATTATGGCACTGATAGGTTCATAGATTAGTACTAGGCTAACTGCCCTTGTGAGCCATTTTAAGCCTATCCAATTACTCCATATGAGAATCAAGCCCTGTCCCTTGTGTCTGTAAGGTAAACACCTTAACCATTGTGCCAACTTCCTACCCTCAGGTATACAAATCCATGTAAACCCCCTTTCAGTGACCCAGAAAATGATCTCATAGTGCAGGTGTTCAGGTGCCACTGTGCCTTTTTGCTTGAGTGAGAATGTAGGGATATGGATGACAGGATGCAGATTTGGAACTAGATAGTCAGTGAAGTAAATTCAGTAGGGGGGCCCACCAGTACTTATGATCAGTTGTGCCATAGAGCCATTGGTATGATTTCATCAGCCTGGAGAAGAGCAGCTGCAGTTGCCCATGAACAGCTGGCAGGTGGGGGGTTGGCTGCTACAGACCCACCACTGACACTGTCCACTGTCAAGAGTTCCAGAGGACTCAGTGGAAACAGCCCACCAACATGTGATTGATGTCAATTCTGATGTTTCTGGGAGGACAAGTATGTGCCAGGAGGTTCCAGGTAAGCTTACATTTGTCAAGGTGTAAAATTTGGTTGTATAGTAAAATATAGAAAAAAATAACTAATACTTCATGTTGTTTTGTTTTTTTAATTTTTTTTTTTTGGCTGAACCTATTGATAACTTAAGATATTTAACAAGACATTTTTGTTCATTACACATGGGCTTTGAGTGGATGTGTCAGCCAAGTTTCAGTTAAAATTATTGTTAATGGACATATAGGCAAAAATTGTATATTCAATGTCACCCCATGTTATTGCAATTGTGATGATTGCATCCATACCTTGCTTCATTTCTCCCAGCATCCTACCTAACAAGTGTGGAATCATCTGCACATGGTAAGGCAAACATTTCTATTTGATTATTGATGAAAATTTGTCAGAGAGATGTATTTATCTGTATGTGTGAGGTTGGTATAATGAGTGTTGCTTGTATTTCTGTACCATCTGCGATAGTGTGACCAGAGTTAGTTTATCATATAAATTGTTTTGAATATTTAGTGTGGGTATTAATTTATTTCATGTGTCTGTTGCTTATTATCACAGGTGATTCTGACAGTGGAAGTGCAGGACTCCTACCACCTGATGTCAGAGTACTGGCAGACTCTGATGATGATTGTGGCCAAACAGAGGCACTGTCAGGGTTTACAGAGGTTGAATCTGACACTATGGTTGACATTCAGCCATCCCCTCTATTTCTTTCAGACACAGTTAATAGGCCTATGCATACCTATTCCACTAAGGCCTCAGATATTAGACAGGTGGACGGTGACACACTTGATCAGAGTAGTGTGGTTACTGTGGCTTCAGTGCCTGTTTACTCTGGCTGTAGCCAAATTGTGGATGAGGTGCCATGCAAGAGGGCTGTAAGTGGTACTTGAATGACACCTGCTATCCATCCTCCACCTAATCCTGGTGTGTCTTTCTGTGACACGATGTATGTTTAGAAATGTCATGGAGGTGCAGGTGTGAGAACATGCTTAGAGTTGTAGATGTGGCACAGGCTGATGTGAGTGATTGCCTCTGCCATATGGCTGATGAATGATGTCTTCTGGGAATGGGACACCATCCACACGGATGAAGGTCAGCATCATCATCTGATGTTAGCCAACATGTCTGTGCCTGATCATGCTCTGGTAGTAACACTTCTTACACTGATCTGACAATGACTGAAGTTTCCACACCCTGATCTGGTAGGCCATGGGGTTGTGGTCCTGGGCATACTTGTGAGAAGAGCTTGTCCAGCAGACATCAGTCACATTCAGGTAGCAGGAGCATATCTGACCATGGGCATGGATGTACCAGTGTGCAACTTCTGGCAGAGTCAGTTCTTGCAGTCAAGGGCAATGACAATGAAATGTCACCTCTACCATGCATGCCACACACCTGTCCCTCATACCAATATGTAGAGTTAACACAGATAATGGCTGTGTTCTTGCAGACTCTCATATGCACATTTCAACTTGACTGCCCAAACAGACACATACATATAACAGTTCCATGGTTCATTTGTGAGACATACAGCTCATTCTGTCTCAGTGGCCATTTGACACTTCATCCAAATTTCTGCCTGCCTGTCTGTCTTACTGACATGCACCCTTTGTGTCAACCTAGGCCTCCTATGCCCCAAACAACACTCTGTGCAAATGATGACAACTGCCATATCCTTGATTTTTCAATCTTTTGGAACCCCGGATACATAAGTCTTTTGTCTGATACTCAGGATGCATAGCTGACCGAGTGCTTATTATATATGTATTTGTGATGCTCTTTTGAAAATTGTACTAATTTCTTACATTTTTTTGTAATGTGCATACATTTGATCCATGAGGCCTATTAGTGAACGTATCTAATGACATAAGTCTGTGTTGTCACATATTGATGTAATTGCTGTAAAAATGTCCGGCCTTCTAGTAAGTTACATTAGCAAGTAACATTATGCAAGGATCTGCCATTCATTTGTATTATTAGCCATTTATTTTCCTATTCCAGGTTTAACATTTACCTTGATGGTCCAGCAGTTAGAAGCATTTTAAATCATGGGGTGGGGGACCCTGTCTGATACTAGCAGTACACAGCCATAACATGAGTAAATATAGGTTGTGAGCATCACCTAACATCAATTTTAGTGTATGTATGTGCATAGGATGACAGTTTTACCCACTTAGATGGTGAGCACCACTGCTATCCATGCTATCCATTGCCTCTTGGCCAGGATGATGGCATATTATGCACATCGACATCTACCTACACCCAAAGTGACTGGTGGTTCCCTCTCTGACTCCTTATCTGTGCGTGGCTGTGGTGACCTTGCCAGTGGTGGTGGGATGTGTGCCTCTTCCCCTTTGTGATCTTGCTGAAGTTGTATTCTCAGGATAATATTGTGAAGGATAGCACAGACAGTGAATATTTCAGCACAAGTATATGGATTGCACTGCAAGGCTCCCCTTGATTTATTTAAGCACGGGAATCTTGACTTCAGCAACTGAAACACACACTCGGTGATATTTTTGTTTGAGCATGTGCCTCATTATAGCATTCTTCGGTAAGTGTGTGTGCATTTCTGATGGGTGTCATCAGCCACGGCTTGTGTGCCTACCCTGCATCCAACAGTAAATCACCTTGTGGGGTATCCTCCCCAGAAATCCTTTGATACAGTCGAGAGTCGTGCCAGATATGGGGTCATGGTAACTGCCTGTGTTGCCAGTACTCACACATTCAGGATGAGTCCCTTAGTGTTATACATGACCTGGCAGTTAATTGAGTGGAAGCCCTTTCTGTTTATATACACCCTTCCCTGTTCCATGGGTGATGCTTTGATTTCAATGTATGTGCAGTCTATGGCACCCTATAATTCAGGATAGTGTGCTGTGGGGTAGACATCCTGCATAGTTGTAGCTCTGTCCTCAGGTGTATGGGAAAAATGCATGTAGGCACTGGAATGTTGTAGCATAGCGTTCATTAATTGATGCAGGATACTTGATACTGATACCAGTGGCACCCCCAGCATATCCTCTGTTAGTCTATGGAAGGTTCCTATAGCTAATATTCTAAGTGCTACACATACCTTAGTCTTCACATGTTTTGGTTCTCCTTGGTTTGCCCTTGCTCTCAGTTGAGGACAACAGAGGTTGTAGAGTTCCTGTAGTGTGTCTCTATCCACCCTGTAGCACTGTATAATTTTCATCTCATGCAGACCACTGTGAAAAGTTAGACAGGCTTCCAATACCCTTTTCCTTCTTGTCTGAGGTCTATTAGCAACATCAGCAGCATAGACCTGGTCCTGTTACAAATACACATGTATACAAGCAACAGTAGCCCCTAAAATTGTTTCTGTGTAGAGTAGTTTCTATGGCTGTATTCCATTAGGTTTTGGAATTCACAGGCAAAACCTACACTGAGTCTACATGATTGCTTAACAGCTTGTTGAATATCTCCTCCATCTTGGATTGGTTGAGTAGCATACAATTCAGCTACTTATGCAGTAATTAGTATGCCATATTGCTTTCACATGCTTGCACAACTCTACACGGTGTGTAGAGCCACACTTATTGAATACAAAACAGTGAGCTATCATTTATGAGTCATGCCACGACATGCATGCGGTTTTAGCACACCATGTAGGCTTCATTGAGTCCAGCTTGCAGTCTATGCATTCACTCGCTAAGTGCTTTACTGACTTTAAAACTGGAAAACTCTCAATGTTTTTTTTTTGCTTCTGTAATTGGTAGTGTCTGTAGTAGATAAAATTCCATACACTGCAAAGAGTTATTATCAAATCTTACTGATCCTACCAAATTTTTACATGTTCTTGACATGGATGTGATGATTCATCTCACAAGCATTGCTCTTGTGGAGAATTTCTTGACATTGTGTCTCAAGCATGTCATAATATGGTTACGATCAGAAACTTGATCATAACCCTCTATATAATACTGTAGAGGAGAATTCTAATTATGCTAATGTATTATAACTGCAACAGTTTAGCACAACAGCACAGAATCTGTAGGAAAACTTGTCTGCAAAGGAATGAACAACTATGCCACATTGAGATAGTAAAATGCATTACAAATACAATTCTCCACTGCTATGGTATACAGCTTAAGGACACTTATACAGACTCGACAAATTACAGGTATAACTGGAATGAAAATGCAAAAGTAGTCTACAAAGGCAATAAACAATGAGACAATGAGTGAATATTAAAATGAAAAAATGTTCAGTGCAGTGGTAAAAAGGTTACGCACCGATATAGTAATGCCAGCAGTACAATACATTTAACCTGCTACCGGGACAGTCTGACCTACCTCCTCTGGTAGGCTAATCTGTTGTCACTATTTCTTTATCTTTTGCAAATCAAAACAGCACTAATAAGCACAACATGCTAATGATCACAAAAGGCATGACTGACTATACTTTTCAGGCCCGTGACTCAGTAAAAGCGTCTTTCTGTAATTTGTAAGCTGTTTCTCTGTAGCATCTTCATTCCATTGTGGAAAAACTCTTATGTGGCATCTTCTCAGATCACTGTGTTTATGCTGGCATCGCTAGACACAGTAAGTAATGCCAGTGTCATTACTCAATACCACAGCAAGCATGTGCCAGGCATTCACTTTATTCAGGGAAAGTCCTAATCCTTGAGCAGGACCTGTTTATGCATGTGGATGTGCATATGCAACGGGTTTAAAATGATTTTGTGATCTCTGCATCACTACACTGGAGCTGGGTCAGAGGCAGAGCCTGGGAGGCCAGGTCAAGTCCAGGAGTAAAAATCATTGCCAAGATGCAGCACCAGATATCACAGACACTCATATCATTCAACTGCAGATATTGAAAATAGGTACAAAGGCCCTTGAAAAGAAAGTCCATTCACCCAAAAATCTGGATATCTAATTAGTATAACATTTATTTTATTTATTTATTTATTTGCAGTTGGTTTACCAGGATAGTCCATTGGGCCAAAAGAACCCGTTTTCAATGGAGTCCTGGGGAGAAAAGCTCCAATACAGACAAAAATTAGGTGCATACAAATATAAAAATACAAAAAGATTGTACAGAGTAAAAACATAAAATATTTAAGTTCACAATTCAAAAGCATTCTAATCAGTACAGTATGATGAGGATAAATGAGAGGTAGGAAAAAGAAAGGGTAATGTGATAAACATCTAGAGGAGTTATTCAAGCAGACATCAAAACCTTACAGAGTAGGTAAGTTGATGGAACTTTGGTTTAATAGGTAGAGATACGTATCAACAATGTAAAGGATGATGAGATATAATAAATTTATGAGGGGAGAGAGCAAGAGCAATCCCATTGGGACCTCAGGTATGTATGGAGAGAGTTTTTAAATGTGTAGCGGTTAGAGGTGGTACGAATGGTTGGTGGGAGTGAGTTCCAGAGGCGGGCAAGGTTGAAGGATAGTAGGTGTTTACCTGGGGGGGTGAGATGGTTTATGGACTTCTAGTAGGTTTTGATTGTTAGATCTTAATACTCTGTTTGGAAGGTGCATTTTAAAGGCAGAGGACAGGGATGGACAAAGAGAAGGACTAAGAATGAGCTTGTGAGTGAAAGTCAGCTGTATATAAGTAAGATGATTAGGTAGTTCGAGCCAGTTAGGGTTTGGAGAGAAGAACAGTGGTGTGTGTAGGACCTGTGTCCATTAGCGAATTTGGCGATTTTATTATAGCAGGAGGATAGCTGGTTTTTTAGAGAGGACTGAAGGTTGGTCAGTAGTGGGGCCCCATAGAGAAGGGAGGGGATGAGAAAAGAGGAGGCGAGTGTGATTTTGGAAGAGCTTGTAAGGTACTGATTTTGGCGGTAGAGCATACCTAGTTTTTGATGAGTTTTTTTAATATTTAGTTGTAGATGGGAGTTGTAGCTAAGCCTATTATCAATATGTACACCAAGTAGCTTTGTTTCAGTCACTAGTTCCAGGGGTAAGTTATTTTGGCTGGTAATTGAGAAAGAGTTTATATTGAAGGAAGTGGACTTGGAGGGGTAAATACCATAAGTTTTGTTTTGGAGGCATTGAGTGCCAAGTGATTTTTTCATCCACTGCTCGGTAATTAAAAAGCTTCCTGGGTAAGTGTTTGGAGCTGAGAGGAGGAGGTGGCAGAGCAGATAATAGTAGAATCATCTGCATATTGGATGATGTTTGCAAAAGGAATTGATTTATGGAAATCATTTATAAATATATTAAAGAGGAGGGGACCAAGAATAGATCCTTGAGGAACTCCAGTGGCGGTACTAAGGAAAGGGGAAGTGGCCTTTTTCCATTTAACAGCTTGGTTTCTATTTGATAGATAGCTAGAGAACCAATTTATGGAAGACGGAGAGAGGTTAAGTTTTGACAGTTTGGTTAAGAGCAGATTGTGTGAGATAGTGTCGAAGGCCTTGGAGAGGTCAAGTAGTAGGGTAGAGACTATGTGGCCGGAATCACGTGCAGTGTTAACAGTCTCAAGGAATGATAAGAGAGCTGTGATAGTGCTGTGGTTTGGCCTGAATCCATGCTGTGTAGGAGTTATAAGGTTGTTGTCCAATAGATGTGGCAAGAGTTGAAGGTGGACACATTTTTCCAGGATTTTAGAAATAGGGACAGGATAGCAATAGGACGGAAGTTGTTGATGCTACAATTGTTACCTCCTTTATGTAGAGGGATAATGAATGCTTGCTTCCACAGTTGGGGCACAGTGCATTCATGAATAGATTGGTTGATTAGAATGCTGATGGGATAAGCAATAGCCTCTGCAGCTATGCTTAGGAAGTAGGAGGGAATGGTGTCAGGGGCATTAGTGCAAGGCTTCAGTTTCTGGAGAAGTTTCTTTATAGTGGAAGTGGGTGTAGGTTTTAGTGAGAATAGAGAGGAATGTGGAGAGAGAGAGAGAGAGGGTGATGAGGCAGTGGGAGTAGTGGATATGGTGGAAGATAGGCAGTGTGATGTGGAATTGGGGATGGGGTTGTGGGTGGGAGATGGAGGGTGTGTATTAGATAGTGAGGTGGAGCTTGTGAAGGAGGAGGTGAGTTTGCCAATGGAGTCGATGAAAAAGGAATTAAACTGTGTAGCTAATTCGAAGTCAGGAGTGTTTGGGTCTGGGGTTGGAGTGTGTGGTTTGCTGGGGTTAAGGAGGGTGGATATCCCCTTCCAAAATCTTTGAGGGTTGGTTTTATTATTGTTTTGAAGTGTGACGAAGTATTTTTGTCTATCTGAGGTTATTAACTTTTTGACTTTATTTCGAAGGGTTTTGAATGCAATATGATGTTCTGGAGTCTTAGTTCTCAGATAGAGTCCCCAGGCTTTGTCTCTAAGTCGCATAGTTGCTAGTGTGGTTTTGGTTAGCCAGGGGCGGAATTTGTTTTGATTCTTTTGTTCTTAGAGGGGCATGGGAATCAAGTATTCTTAAGAAAGTGGAGTTAAAGTGAGCAACTGCTTCTTCTAATGGAAGTGTCTTTAGATTATTCCAATTAATAGCTTTCAGAGAGTCTACAAAGATTGATGGGTTGAAGCTTTTGTCATTACGAGTAGTAATGTAGTTGTGGGAACGGTATGAGATACAGGGGAGTCGATGAGTAAAAGTAGGCAGATGATCACTAAGAGGGTCAGGAAGAGTACCGCTATCAGAAAATAGTGGGGATGTGACACTAGAATCCAGTCAAGGATGGTGCCACAGGAGGGGTCTTTTGATGGGTGAGTTATGGTATTGATTAGTTGGGTAAAGTTATATAGGTTGATGTTAAGAGGATTTGTTAGGGACTGGATGGAGGCCCAGTTAATATTTACATCTCCTAGGAGTATGGTTTCATTGCTAATGTTGTCAGAGTGCCAAGAGAGGATATTTTCAAGTGTGGAGATATTGTCCCCTGGGGGAATGTAGATAGATGCAAGGCATATGTGTTTATGCTTATTAACTTGTAGGAGAGTGAGGAGTAATTCTGCGTTGTTAAATGTAGGAGTGGGTTTGTCGTAGGGGGTAACTATCAGGGAAGAGGAATATAGGAGGGCTACACCGCCACCTTTCCTTTGGGTCCTGTCTTTTCTAATGATAGAATAGCTGGGTGGAGTAATTTCAGAATCTTTTATAGAGGGCTTTAACCATGTTTCTGAAATAGAAAGTATGTCAGGTTTATTATGCATAAGCCATGCATGGAGGGTTGGGACTTTATTCATTATGCTTTGGGAGTTTAGAGAGGTGAAGTATATAGGCTTGTGCGAGGAGGAAACGGAAGAGGGGCCAGGGTTGGGATGTATATCACCAGATAAAAGACTGGAGATGAGGTGAAAGATTGGGTTCAAAAGATGATTAAGTAGAGTGAAATGGTGATTTGGGTCAGTTGTGATGATTATGGGGTGTTTGGTTGCTATGGAGAGAGAGTTTTTTTGAAGGGAGAAAACTTTGAATGAGAAGGTAAGCAGCTGTGTTATTGGGTAAAGATGGGGAGAGATAGGAGAGTGCAAATGTGAGAGAGGGGAGTTCAGATGGTTGGTAATATGAAAACATTGTATATGGTGTGAAGTATGGGGTTGGGTGAGGTAATAAAGGTATGATAGTTTAAGAGATAATAAGAGAATGATACAAATGGATGAAGGATTTAAAGGCATGTTGATAAGGCTGCTTAGTGTTGTTTGTTATGGATGTTTTATATATGTTATAAGGTAATTGTACAGGGGGATGGAGAAAACGCTTTGTAAGGATGTGTAGGATAGGGAGTAGTGAGTGTGGAGCTGGAGGAAGAGGTAGTTGAGTAGAGGAGTGTTTGGAAAGAGAAGAATGTATGTATTAGCTGTGGGAGTGGTTACAAATTGGGTAATAGGCTGATTGGGGTGTGTCTAAGGGGTAGAGGGCTAATTGGTGTAGGGAGGAAGTGGGTGTGGAAATTGGAGGGATATAGGTAGAGGTACTGGGGTGGGTGAGATTTGGGGGCAGGGTAGGGGGCGGAGTGAGCCGAAGGCTTAACGGAGCGGGAAGAAACTCAGGAGAGGAGGATCGAGAGTCAATCAGAAGAGCATAGGATGCAGGAGAGTAAGTTGTAGCTGGGTAAGTAAGGTGTTTCTAATTAAAATAGGTGAAGTGGGCAAGAGTATGGATGAGAAAGAGAGGGTAGCAATAATGAAGATAAAAGCATGAAATGAGTGAAGAAAGAAAGCAAAAGTAAAGTATGGTAGGGGGACGCCCTCTAGTGGCCAAATGCAGGAGTGCACTTGAGCAGCTAGGAAGGTCTCAGGACAAGATAGGATGGACTATAGAGGAGCAGGGGCAGAACTCAGAAAAAGATGGGAAGGGAATGGAAGGTCTATAGGCTGCTAGCTGTCCTGGCGGGGAGATAGCTTACAATGTTAACAAGCAGGAGTTACAATGGTAGGAGCCCGAGAGACAACAGATGTACATACTTTCGCAGTGTCCTCTGGGAGACACTCTTCCAGGTTCCGAATAAGGAAAGGATGCAGCAGAGCAGTATGTCTCTTAGATAAATTTATATGGAGTAGGTGGCCTTTGTTGAATGTATGTGTCCACCCAGGCGAGGTTCCAAGAGAAATTATAGGGCAAAAAAAAACTGGAGATAAGAGGGAGAGATGAGAAGGGTTAGTAACAATGTAGTTGTAACAACACCTTAATATCTAAGTATGTAGTAGACAAATGAAGCAAAAATCACAATACAGTCAGTAGAGCAAGCAGTAATAGAGTAGCAAGGTCCATAGCTTTCAAATAAATGAATATAACATATCTAAGGTTCAACAGGTATGCCTTGCAAACGGGTGAGCAACTGGCATTAAATTAGATATTTAAACTAGATTAATGACCATGTAGAACAAGGAGCAGTTTCATCAAGAAATATACAAAAATGCAATACAAATTCAGGAGATTCCAGAACTATTCAAGAGTCCTGCAGCAATTAAAACCTAAATTATGCAGTTTAAACAAATATCTCTGTAGTTTGTGAGATAGTACTGTAATTATTTAATGACAAACTTATCAATAAAACAAGGACATTAAAGCACTATAAAGTGTACTTGTGGGAATTCAAAAAAAAAAAAAGCAATGTTTCTGCATTACGTTAAGATGGTGTTGTGAATATTTAACAAATTAAACTAGTCACTGCTACTATATACAGGCATGAGATATCGTGAAGCAGTCCCAAAAACTAATATAATTGACATTGATGGGATAATGCAAGAAGCCTAGAATATCTGCGACCAACTAGGCGTTTAAGATGTAGTCCAAACACGTGGAACTGGCGTGTTACACCTGCGCTAGTTAGAAGCAAAATATGTTATATATGGGAAAAAATGCCGGAATGTAGCCTCAGCAGTTCCATGAAACATTAAACACTTAATGTACCCAGAAGTAGATCGTGGTCACTTAAGTAAGGGAAACCCTATTTGGAACCAAACACTATATTCTATGCGATAGAATCCTCGCATAGTGTGTATTTAAATAAAGGGGCAATGTCGTGCTACGTTCAGTAGCGGTTTAAAGGGAATTAAAGAAAAGGACAATGTCGCGCTACATTCAGTAACGGTTTCAAGGGACGGGAGCAACACAACCTAACCCCAAAAGCTTTGCGATGCCCAAAAAGCAGTAAGGTATGGAATACAACCAAAGAGCTACATTCAGTAACGCTTTAAAAGGACAGGAGCAACACTACCTAACACAAATAGCTTTGCGATGCACAAAACCTAACCCCAAAAGCTTTGCGATGCCCAAAAAGCAGTAAGGTATGGAATACAACCAAAGCGCTACATTCAGTAACGCTTTAAAAGGACAGGAGCAACACGACCTAACACAAATAGCTTTGCGATGCACAAAACAGTGTCTAATGCAATACAACCAATATGCATAAAGCAATAACCATATAAACAGTGGATCTACAATCCGAACTCCATAGAGATAGAGGTACCGTTCGGTACGTTTGTAAAACAGTAGCCAGGGCAGTATTACAAGCTATGTAATAGATAGGTAGAACACACACTTAACACGGCAACCAGCTATGCAACAGATAGGTTGAATGCACTCTCAGTACACCGCACAACAGTATACAAATACAAATACTATCATAGTTTGTCTAAAAGAGCCTTTAGCATATACATGGAGGGAAAAGCCCTGAAGTTAACAACATAAGTTGAACAGAAAAGCACTTACAATAGGAGCGTACTCCCAGTCAGGCACTGTAGCAGCCGTGGCGAAGAGTTTGAAAATGGCGCCCTGAGGGGAGGGGAAGTATTTATCACTTCCAGGCGGAAGTAGAGGGAGGGGAGGAGGAACAGGGAATACGAGCTACGTGGGACAGACAGGGAGGTCAATAGCTCAGTAATGTGGAAGGGAATGGACATACAAAAGGATCAGGCAGTCTGGGGAAGGGGAGGGAAGGAGAATAACATAGTAGTAGGGTAAGAAGGTGTAGGATGGAGATAACGTGAACGGTATATCCCCTTAGATGGAGCTGGGAAGGCAGTAAGAGATAGAGGAGGGAAGAAAGTACGCAGTATAGTTAGGAGGAAAGTAAGCAGAAATAGAGATGGAAGGCAAGGTTCAGTGGGGGACAGGGGAGTAAAAAGAAACCAGGAGAGGAGGATCGAGAGTCAATCAGAAGAGCATAGGATGCAGGAGAGTAAGTTGTAGCTGGGTAAGTAAGGTGTTTCTAATTAAAATAGGTGAAGTGGGCAAGAGTATGGATGAGAAAGAGAGGGTAGCAATAATGAAGATAAAAGCAAGAAATGAGTGAAGAAAGAAAGACATTTAAATACCAAATAGCACATAACTCTTCCCACTTCCAGTAGGAATGTGAAATACTACTTGGAAACACTTGTTTAAAAACAAAAATGACAAAAATGATGGAAAAATATAAGCACATTATCAAAGGTACAGTGTAAAATCTGTACACTTTATTGAACAATATTGTAAAATTCTACCACAAAAAGTAATTTATTTTTTTCTTCTGATAAAGGCAGATGTAAGATGTGTGCCTCTTTCTTAAAATTATTGGTGCCACTATTAAGTTGGCCATGTAGTACAGTTTTCTGTGTACTAGACAGCTTCAAAAATCACTTGTGATGAGAAGAATTCAGAAAATTGTTTGAATGGGAAAATCAAGCCTGAAAATAGGGATATACCTCCCAAAATGTGTACATCTTATGCAGGGGTAAATCAGGCTGACAACAAGTACTTTCCTTTAAAGTAGGGACAGTGGAGGGGTCTACAGACACTGTATGATGCACAGTGACATTCAGCACAGTAGCATGATGCCAATGTATGGCAGCGTGACATGTGGTCAGAAACATGGGGGAGTGTAACAGTAATGCAGTGCACACCCTATGTGACCTACATATCTGTGTATGGCCATAAGATACTGGGTAGCATGATGACCAATGTTATTAATGCAATGCAAATTTGCAGCAGCATAGCATGACTACTCAGGTGCACACCCCTTATTTCATGTCAATGCTTATGCATGAGCCAGACTAGACCTTATAGCATGGAGAAGAGGAGATATATCATTGTGGTATTAGAATAATTCAGAGACAACAAGCTAAGTCTCCTAATAGCCATAATAGCTGTATTATGAGCCCTGTTGTAGCTTGATAAAACCTCAACTGTCATTTTGCAGGATTCAATGTTACAAAGGGCAGCATGGAATTCCAAAAAAAAAAAAAAAATGAGCATTAGAGTTACTGACATATAGGAAAGGTGACACCAGGCAGAATTAGTAATAATTGTTTCCAGCATTGCAGTCACTGCCCAGATATGCATGGCTGCCATAGACAGAGTCACACAGTGGTGCACTTAGTCTGTGATCAAACACTGCACTGACTTAGGACAGGGATATGACAGGATGGGGAGACTCAAGTGACAAAGCACAGGGAACATACAGGATAGGTTGCAGTCCTATTAAGATGTGTGTGCATTTAGCTAGGGCTTTGTAGACAGGAGGGACAAGTTGCAGTCCAATAAGGATGCATGTGTGCATCCATCCATAGCATAGGGAGGACAGGCAGGCAGGGAAAGACACAATAGTTTCATGTCACTGTCTACACACTGTTCTATATCCTCAAATACAGCAGTATAGGCTACTGGTGATGTAGGGCCTCCAGTGCATCAGACACATGCTGTGCTGTTTGCACAGGTGTAAGGGAAAAGACACATGGCTCACATGCCCATACCTGCTACATTATGGCACAGTGTCAAAACAGTTACTTAATAGCACAGCACAGGGCTGTATCCACAACTGGGATGCTAAGGATAGAGGGGAGAAGATGGTGACTGTCAGTGATGGTTCTGCATACCTTCCTTGAGTCACATATATATCCACAGGTATACCTGAACTGTCATGGTATCAACACAGAGACAGTACACAGAGAGGTTCAACTCACAGGAGGCTGAGATGCTGCTCCAAGCTGTACACATGCACAAAGTAGGTGTATCCTAGTTAAGGGTGATGCAGAAAAGGCCTTATAGCTTCTGGGAGCTTGTGTGGCAGCAGTTAATGTGGGATATTAATGCAGTAAGTGGTTTCATTAAGATACTGGTACAGGTGCTTCACATGGTCAAAGATATCATCTGCCATTGTTAGTCGAAGGCTGAAGACATAGCCAGAGACAGATCAACCACTGGGGTGAACCCCCCACAGTGGCAGGTCAAAGCCATAGAGGAGTTCCTTTTCTTTCTCAGGAGGGAAAGTGAAAGAACCCCCATACCCAAAGGTGGATAGTATGTGGGAGCTGCCCTGGTAATGACTGTCTGAGTAACATTTGGGGATTGGGATGCCACAGCTGAGTAATCCCATATGATCTTCCTGTTGGACAGTTTATACTGCATTTGCCTGGTTTACTAACTCATGCCCATCTGGATTATGCTACCCATCCAGTCTTCAACTGACACCACATAAACCTCAAAGTATGACTGCCCAACTACCTGTGGTGATTCAACAGGTGAGCAGCACATGTCATTGTTAAATAACACTGCTCTGCACCTCTGTATGGTTTACTCATATACAGCAACCCACATTCAACAGGCATGCAATGGGGACTGCCTGTACCTATAGCTACAGATATATATATATATATATATATATATATATATATATATATATATATATATATATATATATATATATATACGGTTTACTATTGAAAGTGCGAACGGCACTTGGGCGACAGTCGGATAGTCGAGGCATTATAAGGTAAACAAGGATGTCGAAGACAAAATAATCAATCTAGGAACGGTTTTAACATGGGTTGAGGTAGGGAAGATGTTTGTAGTAGGGAATAATACTGAACACCTACCTCGACCCATGTTAAAACCATTCTAGATTGATTATTTTGTCTTCGACATCCTTGTTCTACTTTATAAGTTCGACTATCCGACTGTCGCCAAGGCTCGATTCAATAGTAAACCTATATATATATATATATATATATATATATATATATATATATATATATATATATATATATATATATATATATATATATATATATATATATATATATATATATTAGAAGATTGTAGGTTAGTTAGAAGTGGGGCTCTATAGAGGAGGGATGGGATGAAAAATGTGGTGGATAGGGTGAGTTTGGCGGAGGGTGTAAGATAACAATTCTGTCTGTAGAGCATGCTGAGTTTTTGGTGTTTTTTTTTTATATTTAGTTGAAGATGGGAATTGAATTTAAGCCGACTATCAATTTGGACCCCAAGTAATTTGGCCTCAGATACCAGTTCTAAGGGTGGATTGTTGTGACTAATAATAGTGAAATTACTTGGATTGAAAAAGGTAGCTTTAGAGGGGGTGAATACCATTACTTTGGTTTTGGAGACACTGAGTACAAGGTGATTTGTTTTCATCCATTGTTCGGTGGTTGAGAATGCATCTTGAGTAAGCTTTAGCAGTGTGAGGATGGAGGTAGCAGAGCAGATTATAGTTAAATCATCTGCGTATTTGATAATTTTAGTTGAAGGGATAGAGTTATGGAAATCGTTTATGAATATATTGAAAAGCAGGGGTCCCAGTATAGATCCTTGGGGAACACCGGTTGGGGTGTTGATGAAAGGGGAGGTGGCTTTTTTCCATCTCACTGACTGATATCTATTGGATAAGTAGTTAGTGAACCAGTTCAGAGAAGAGGGTGACAAGTTAAGCTTGGAGAGTTTAATTAGTAATAAATTGTGGGAGATAGTATCAAAGGCTTTAGAGAGGTCTAGTAGGAGGGTAGAGACAACGTGTCCTGTGTCCCGGGCTTTGTTCACAGCTTCCAGGAAGGAGAGTAGGGCGGTCATAGTACTGTGTCTTGGTCTGAAACCATGTTGTGTTGGAGTTAGTAGGTTATTGTCTAAGAGGTATGGTAGGAGTTGTAGGTGAATACACTTTTCTAAAAGTTTAGAGATAGGAGATAGAATAGCAATGGGATGGAAATTAGTAATATTGTTATTGATGCCTCCTTTGTGCAATGGAACAACAAAAGCCTTTTTCCAGATTTGGGGTACTGAGCTTTCTTGAATGGAATGGTTGATTAAAATGCTGATGGGGTAGGCAATGGCTTCAGCAACTATACTGAGTAAGTAAGAAGGAATGTTATCAGGGGCATTAGAGCATGGTTTTAGTTTCTGCAGTAGTTTTTTTATGGTGGATGTGGGTATAGGTTTTAGTGAGAATGTTGGGGGGGGGTTGAGAATGTTGATGATGGAGTGGAGATAGGTGGATGAGCAGTGGTGAGGGGTGAAAAGTTGGTAGGGGAAGGTTGGGGTGTAGTGGGGGTATGGTGGGGTTTGAAGATGAAAAGGATAAGGTTAGTTTGGAGATAGAATCAATGAAGAAGGTGTTGAATTGAGTGGCCAAGTCTATGTCAGGAGTGTTAGGGTCTGGGCTCAGGTTATCTGGTTTGTTGGGATTGAGGAGGGCAGACATGCATTTCCATAATTTCTGAGGGTTTGTTTTGTTGTTGTTTTGGATTATGGAGAAGTAATTTTGTCTATCGGAGATGATAAGTTTTTTTACTTTGTTTCTGAGTGTTTTGTATTCGTTATGGGCTAGGGGAGTCCTATGTTTCTGATATGATGACCATGCCTTATCTCTAATGTGCATAGTTACTAGTGTGTTTTTTGTTAGCCAAGGGACAGTTTTGTTTTTTATTCATTTTGTTTTTATGGGGGCTTGTTGCTCTAAGAGGTTTAGAAAAGTTGAGTTAAAGTGGGCGACAGCCTGTTCCAGTGGTAGAGTTTTTAGGGTGTACCAGTTGATTGCTTTCAGAGAGTTGAAAAAGGTAGTGGGGTTAAAGTTTTTTTGGCTGCGAGTAGTAATACAATTGTGAGTAAGATGTAGGGGTGAAGTTAGTCGGTGTGTGAATGTGGGCAAGTGGTCACTAAGGGAATCAGGCAGGGTGCCACTATGTGAGAAGTAATGAGGGTGGGAGACTAATATCCAGTCTAGGATACTATCACTGGTGGGGTTTTTTGAGGGCCGAGTTACGGAGTTGATCAGTTGAGAAAAGTTGTAAAGATTAATGTTAAGTGGATTTGTGGGAGACTGTATTGCAGACCAATTAATTTTCATGTCACCCATAAGTATAGTTTCATTGTTAATGTTATTGGAAAGCCAGGAGAGGATATCTTCTAGTGTAGAAATATTGTTGCCTGGGGGGATGTAGAGGGAGGCTATGCATATGTGTTTGTGTTTATTTACTTGAAGCAGAGACAAGAGTAGTTCTGCATTATTGAATTGGGGAGTTGGTATGTTGTAAGGGGTAACTGTTAAGGAGGATAGGTATAGAAGGGCTACTCCACCTCCTTTTTTGTTTGTTCTATCTTTTCTGAACCAGAAAGTTGAGAAAGATGGAAAAACTTTCCAAACGGCCAATAAACTACAATTTCTGGGGCTGGAGCCACTCCTCTTGTGGTACATAGGCTACCTAGTGCTTACCACTCCCACTGATAAGCTAGAAGGCTTCCCTCCAACACAGAAAGGCTTGTGGGGCTCAGGAGCTTACAAACAGTCCTGGATACAGCAAATCTGTATCTGGACTAGACTCATTACAGGAAAAGGGGGAAACAATCTTAGAATTTTTTTTTTGTTTAGGTTTACTATCGGTATGTTGAACATGCCTTGTTTGAAACTAACATGTTCGGTATTTGGAATGCAGAAAAACCTTTAGTAGATGGTTAAAATATCGATGAAAGATGTCCGATTGCATAACACCATTTGATCCAATGCAGTCAGCCATTGCATTCTCACCAATGCTTAGCTTGCACCAGCTCAAGTAAATGATGTTGATGTTGGCATTTCCAGTGTAATTTAAAGTTGAACTGCTATCTGAATGGATTACTTAGTAGGCATCAATGAAATACTTCAGAGTAGCAGAGACACCATAAATAAATAAAAGTGTTGCATAGTTTTACTGCCGACTTTATACACCAGGAATATAAATGTATTGTAATGACATGTAGAACTAATGCAATATGCCCAATGTAAAGTAGTATGAGCGTGCTTAAGGACAGTTTAATACACACTGTACAAACTTGTAAAAGGCAGTATAGCAAATATTACCGGCACCTACTGTGCTATGTTTGGATATATGTAGTGATAAACCTTATAGGTTGGCAAGTGTATGGGAGAACGTATGTGCAAGTGTGTATGTGAGCTTTATCATCAGCCCTCTTTATGTTTTAGTGCAAATAATCTGGAGAAAGTCTCACAGACTGGGGGGGACAAGGCATAAACATATGAGCTGATTTTAATTATTGTCTTTTCTAAAGTTAGATAGCTGTCAGAGTAACAGCAGTTGTATTAGCATGCATTTGTTTGATATATAGGAGGTCTGAAACACAAATGTATATCGTTATTTATTGATTGGAGTCCTCAGAACAGCACAGTAATTTGCTAGAAAATCACAAGTTATATAGTAAGTTCACCCTGGGGATCTCTCCAGTGGCTGTACTTGATAGAGGCACTGGGAACTAACATCAGGCAGCATGATGCCAGGCCACTTCTATGGGCTAGGCTTGTAAAGGCTCCAGTGCCATTAGGCTAGTACACACCTATGAACCTATGAACCTATCAACAGACTACAACTTAAATGCAATATCCTGGACATTCTGCAGAACTGTATACAGTTGTGAGATATGGTTAGCATCAACATAGACAGTGAATCAAGGGTGTGCACAGTTACAGGGTGTCCACATCTTATCTGCCTACATCATGACTGCATGAAAAGTAAAGGGGAATGTGGTAGGGGTATACTTCATGGAAGTGGATTTTTTTCAGAAAAGTCACACAAAGGGTTACTTTCAACATTTTAACATGTTTCACACTCTAAACATCGAGATTGCAAGTTGGAAATATGATAGTATCAACTTGCAAACCTTGACATTATGATAGTAAACTATACATACATATATATGTATATATATATATGGTTCTACCTGACGGGAAGGATCGGGCAGGAAAATTCGAAGCGATCGAAACGAAAGAAAGAGCGACGCTCGACGCGAGGAAGAACATCGACAATGCAGAAGACCACAAAGCAGAAGAACGAAGAAGAGAAACGCCGAAAAGAAGACGGAAAATAAGGCAAGGGGCGGGCTGTGTGGACGGACGGATGAAGAACCGAAGTGGGGAATGACACCACTAAATTGTGTAGAGATGGTTAGTAGAGAGGGGATAGGGGGTTAGTGTGGTGAGTAGGGTTGGGGTAGGATGTGGGGGTTAAGTAAGTGAGTTGGGTTAGGGAGGCGATAGGGGTGGGTTAAGTGAGTTAGGGTTAGGAGCCGGGGTGGGTTAAGTGAGTTAGTTTAAGGGGCGATAAGGCGGGTTTAAGTGAGTTAGGGTTAGGGAGGGGAGGTAGGTAAGTGTCACGATAGGACGGACCTTTAGGGGAGGTAAGGGTTTAGTGTGGCTTGTAAGGATTTTAATATATATATATATATATATATATATATATATATATATATATATATATATATATATATATATATATATATATATATATATATATATATATATATATATATATATATATATAGACACACACACACACACACACACACACACACACACACACACACACACACATATACATATATATATATATATATATATATATATATATATATATATATATATATATGCTCACAGGATAAGTATTTTCTTGGCATATAGCAATTAGTGTGCTGCAGTGTGGTGGGAGTCATACAAGTACTGGCTTTCTCAGTGGTAAGTTATTTGTAAGTATTCACAGCTTCTGCTGGGTGAAATAATTAAGTCATATTATGTTAGACCATGCCTTATGTCCGACACCCGCAGAGACAGATGATGATGGTATCATGCACTTGGTACACTTCACACAAGGTGGTACTGTCAGCAATGGCAGAGGTGGAGGGCAAATTCTGCTTTTCCTTAGCTAAGGGACCTCAGGAGTCAGTGGCAATGTCTGGCATCATCTGTGTTTATTAAAGGATGTTCTGTCCATGTCACCCCTACACCTGATACACAGTCATTGGTGACAGGAAGGCAGTGTCATGGGTGTTACCCTTAGCATCAATCGAAGGAAGTACAGGGCTGTGATCCAGACATAGATCACTGTTAGTCAGACAGTGTACCAGCTGATTAGTGTGCTATGTGGCCTGAATGAAAACCTTCAACCAATGCAGGGAATGTGCGCAGTGGTAGCCCACTTAGCAGTCAGTGTGTCCATGCAGCTACTAGGCTCCAGGTGTGCCAAGCTACTTAAAACAAATGGCACATAACATTCCTGGGATGGTCCTGGGACCTCAAGGAAATGGTCTACAATGAATTTCTACATAGTGGTGTTTCTTTCTGCTGCTATCTGAAGTAACAAAATATGCTTCTCTTCATCAGTGAGCATTACATCTAGCAACGGCTTGCAAAACTCCTAGCATTCTCCAGTTGGACATTAATGAAAGGATGTGTCTTCTAGTTCCTGTAAGATGACTCTGTCCACAAGGTAGCAGTCCAAAATTTCCTAGTCATGGAGGTGATAGTATGTAAGTCACTGACAGAATCTTCTATGATATAGAGGGAAGTGGTATACATCACTGTGGACAGTGACTTCCAAAACAGCTACTAGCACATATTGACAAGCTAAAGAAGATGCTCCTCGTGGCATCCCAGCACAAGTTGTACACCTGACCAGTGAGAAATGATGGTGTTCAGATAGGATGATCACTGTGGTTCATCATGCACATTTTATACATTTCTGAATTAAGCTACCAAGTTTGATTTTATCATTTGTATACATGATGCATGATGATGCTCTTCAGCATGTCAACACTTATGTGCATGTCATTATATGGTCTCTTTGCACTAGATGCATATCACGCTATTTTTCCTGCTAGTATAGTCGCACTGCATAGCTGTGAATTGTACCATCCCTAAGTGACACTGCTCTTCATGCAACTTTCACCTAAAGCAGCACTGAGTAAGGAAACTGGAGATGAGATTAATTATTTTGTTAATCAAAATGAAGTGAAAACTGATAGATAAACTTCACTTTGTTATTTTATCTAGTCAGAAGCATTTTTTTGCATATAAGAAAAAACTGAAATAGACAACTTTAATCTAGAGAACATTTCAAAACTGTTTTTTACAAAAATTGAAAAAAAAAAGGCTGTCACAAGCAGGGGCACATTAGAAAAAAGGGATAATATAGGAAAGCAGAAAACTTAGTTTTTAAGTACATAGAAAATGAGATCCCTAGTGAGCTGCTATCTGAATAAACCATCTCTGTAGCCAGTTTGGTTGAAATGGGCATTTGGAGACAATTTAGCAATTGTCTCATGTTTACTGACAACCATGTACTACTTAAATTGGCACAATCTGTGAGAGATGCAGTTATTTAATACTATTGGAGGCAAAACTCTCACATGAAAACATTGCAAATAACAAGTATGTTGTCAGTACCATACAACACCACACCAAACCTATCAGACACAGGTCAGGCCAAACACATCAACCTCTATATGCTGGGGCTCTTAAAGGTAGCCTACCTGAACCACAAAAACCTCTTACATATATCAAAAGAAACAGTACTTTCAGCAACCTTGCACACGCATAACACAGTCAACATCTCCCTTGAAATGACATCAGTGTCTCAATTCAAAAACTCGTAAGGCAAAATCCACACAATCCAAAATATTAGTCATAGGTGACTCCATTGTGAGACACACTGCAGCGCCCACTCAGCAGGGTGTGCAAGGACGGGGTTACTGTCAATTGCCCATCAGGTGCTGGGATTCACCACACCATACAGGCTCAAGTTCTTACACCACATGTACAAATATGACACAAGGGTGTAAATGACTTCGGATGTACCTCTATGGATTATATAAAGAGAGACATGATGGAGCTTGTGGAATATGTATCCAAAAGAGGCATGGACCTTCCCTACATAACTCTCAACTGTACATATTTTTACAGAATGTCCAGATAGTTGCCTCATGTTTTCAGTCTGTTCCTGATAAAATCTTTGGTTTTCTGGCAAACCACTGAGGACTGAAGTCAGAAAATAATGGCAAACATTTGAGTTTCAGACTTCACACCCTTCAGAAAATGCATGCTAGTTATAGAAATGTTCTAAGTTTATAAGCGCAATAGTTAAAATTGCCCTTATTTTGGACCTATGCTCCCACAGTAGTTGGGTTTTGTCCAGATTTCTTGCTCTAAGAAGTTGAGAGTTATGCCTTCCCAGAAGCACTTGTTTAGCTTTGGTAGTGGTTAAGGACTAAGGGTACTGGGTGGAAGCTGACTAACCAACAGTCAGATAAAATAGAAAGAGATCAAACCTAAAATCCTGAATCTGATTCTGTAGAAACTTGCTGATTAAACATGAAACTATGTGTGAAGTAGAACATGGTAAGATGAAAGGATCCAGGCCTACAGCTGTAATTCATATTCTTACAGTTGCAAATCCAGGTCCTTCAGACCTAGATCAGTTCTTTATTCTGTGGTTACAAAGGCAGAAATTAGAATTAATGTACTGTTAAATGACATGCACATAACTCCAATGCAGTGCTCATAATAGAAGGCTATTCCTCTGGCACCTGGTTTGAAGCTTGTTGAATGTACAAGGTCACATGGAGATTGTGAATTCATTATTAATATAGTAAGTTCTTCATATGATCATAGGAAGTTAATAGGCTAATTGCTCTAGGGCCCTTACAAGCCTAGGCAAGTTCTGCCCTGGTTTGCACAATCAGCACCTATTGCCCCTGTCCAAGAGATACACAGGTGGAACCCCCGGGGTGAATTTACGGTTACCCATTCAATTGTGCAGATCGCACTTGAAAAGGGCCAAAGAGGTGGTCTGCTTTACATGAATTGGGAGTCTGTTCCACAGATATGGTACCTCTGGGAGACAAAGCTGTCCTGCTAGCAGTTTCTATTAATATAATGTACCAGATTAAGGTCTTTAGAGCAAGTAGCCCTTGAACCATTGGACTCATGGATATACAGCATTTCCAATAAAGCAGAGTCAGAGATTGCCTTATACACAAGGCAGAGATCACATCAGAGTAGTCTGTATGAAACAGAGTAAAGTGACAGTGATTTCATCTGATCCATATAGGAAAGATGCTGAAGACCTTGAATTCTGCTTGTGAGAAACCTTTGTGGTCTCTCCAATTGCTGCAGGTGCTTGGAAGGGTATGTACTAAAAGGGGCATTGTACTCAATTATAGGCCTGATGAGGGAAGAGTACAGCAAGGTTATAACTTCTTTTTTTCTGGAAGCAATGTCTTTACTTGTGAGATGAGCAATATAGAATGCCCTTCTTGCCACTGAGGAGACATAGTGATCAAAGGTAAGGTTGCTGTCAACCTGTGTGCCCAGGTCTCTTGCCACTGATTACATGCTTAGGGTGTTTCTATTGATGTGGTAGTTAGTCAGAACATCATTCTTACTGAAAGGGATGATAATACATGTTTTTGCATTGATTTTAAGGCTGTGACTTTGGCATAAATCATCTGCTTGCGTAAAAGCCTCTTGTAGGATGTTGACATCGTTTGGGGATTTTATGACCACTCCCAGTTTGCAGTCGTCAGCAAACTTTATTAGCCACAGATCTTTAGTTTTTGTTTGTACTTAAGAAAAATAGATTCCAAACAGTAGAGGTCCCAGGGCTAATCCCTGTGGAACTCCACTGGTTGCAGGTTTGCCTTTGGAGGTGGATTCCCCTATTTTTACTGTGTGAGTTCTACTGGTGAGCCAGTTAGCACCCCACCTAATGATATAAGGGTTGCTACCTAGCTAGGTGAGTTTGTCAATAATGCCTGAGTGGGGAATAGTGTCAAAAGCCTTAGCCAAGTCCAGCTAGGTTGTATGCACAGTTTTCCCATCATCCAGGGCTCTGTTGACTGTCTCAAAGAAGTCCACCAGGTTTAACAGGCATGATTTCCCTCTGACAAATCCAAACTGAGTAGGGTCAAGTTTTTGGAGACTACCTATATCTTTGCTGAAAAGGTCCTTGATGATTTGCTCTATGGCATTGCAGATAAGGCTAGTCAGGCTAATAGGTCTATAGTTCCCAGGGTCAGTGGAAGCACCACCTTTATGCAAGGGGATAATGGTGGCCATTTTCCATTCAGCTGGGATGAAGCCAGTGCTTAGACTATGACTGAAAAGAGTACCCAAATGTTTTGCTACTTCTTGTTGGAGCCCAATTAGGATACAGCCTGAGATGTTATCAGGTCCCATAGATGCTGTATTTTTGGCTTAGATAGAGCATATATGACCTGCTCTCTGGAAATACAAGGTGGGATAGAGGTGGAAGAAATGTCATGGGTATGTGTGGTGGGGAAAGGGAGCGCAATTTTCACAGAACCTGTCAGCTAATAGGTTTGCTATGTCCACAGGCTCAGTGTATGTGCTATCATTGACTACCATTTGGTGCAGATCTGGGTCTTACCTTTTAGGCTACTGACGTAACTAAAGAACACCTTATAGCTGTCCTTAGTTGAGTATGCTAATTTGGATTCATAGCTTGCTTTCAAGGACTTCACAAGAAGTCTTATTTGCTTGTTTAAGCTGAGGAGGGAGTATTTCTAGTTTAAAGGCATGCTCCCTCTTACTTTTGGATAACAATGTATTTCTATTATTGTAAAGCCTGTTAATGGCAGCTGTCCACCAAGCAGGTTTCATCTTCCTTGAAGAGCTTGTTTTAGTAATATCAGCTTTGTCAATGCAGTTATGCAGGTGTTTGTAAAAATACTGGTCATAACTGCCAGCTCCATCTGAAGGGGTGGGGGTGCAATGAAGCTATTTATACCATCACTTAGAAGGATATAGTCTGCTTTGGAAATTTTTTTAGTTCAGTTGCTGCTGGGGGGGGGGGGGGCAGGTGTGATAGTTACTTCAAATAAGACTGATTTGTGGTTAGATCTGACAAGGGAAGACCTCACAGTGAGGGTGCTACAGCAGTCCTTCATATTGGTAAGTACCAGATCCAGGATGTTGACACCCCTAGTTGGACTGTCCATCAGCTGGCCCAGGGAGTTGGAGTTTATGAACTTGAGGAACCTTTGGGCAAGTGAATTTGAGCATGAGTAATTTACCCAGTCAATTGATGGGTAATTAAAATCACCCACAACATTGGTGTTTGGATATATCTTTATGGATTCCAGTAGATCGAAGTAGGCAGAGTGGGTGTCCTGATTCATGGAGGGGATCCTGTAGCTCACAATATTTTGAATAGGTGTCCTACCAACAGTTAGTTGCACCTGAAGTGTCCTCAGGGAATCATACTGTTTATCCAATCTGAAGGTGTATTTATCTTTAATGAATATTGATAAACCACCTCCTTTAGCTTTCATGACTTCCATTTTTGGTCTGAACATGTGGTAAGAGGTGTAACCTGGTATGGCTGGGGTGCTCTCCACAGCCTTGAAACAGATGCCTGTGGCTGTGCAGATGTTTGTTTCTTCCAAGGTGAGGACTGCTTTCAGTGAGTGCAGTTTTATGCTAAGGCTCCTAGAGTTTAGCAACATAACCTTGAAGTTGTTTTTGATGACATTTTTAGGTTGTGAATTTTGTCCTTGTGACATTGCCTAAACAAAGACACTATGGGGGAGGGGGTCCAGGGGTGACAGATGAAGATCATCTCTGGCAAAGCATCGAGGTCTAGGCTGACAGAAACTGGATCCCCTTAGAATGACATCAGAAACTGAGTCAATTATTGAAGTCAATGATTTTTATATTGTGGTATTATCCGAGGTGAGGGTAGTATGCTGCTCAAAGCTTGGGACATACCTGCCTGTGACATGTAATCAGACAGCTCAATCATGTCTCTCTTCATGTAGTGCAGGGAGGTATGTCTCAAATTGTTCACACCAGCATGTACCATGACTGAATCATAACAGTACTTGTTGAGAGACATGAGTTCCTGCATAATCTGATGAATCCTGGCACCAGAACAGCTGACCATGACTTTCTCCTTGTTCTGCCTGTTGAGGGGGGATGTCTGGGTGTCTCACTATAGAGTGTCCTATGACTAAGATATTTGGAGTGGATGTGCATTGCCTTATGGGCTTTGATGGCGACACACTTGTACATGTGTCATCATGTGCATTGTGTGTTTTGGGTGTTATGGTTGATTTAGTATGTATGTGTTTTGGAGGCCTCTGGTGTTTAGGTAGATTTTTTGTGAATACTTCAGCATATGTTGGTCACTGTGTATGCTGTGTGTTATGAGTAGGAGTTGTGGTAGTTGAGCTGACAACCCATTCTGTATTGCTGTCTATTGTGTGAGAGAGCTGTGATTCCAGGTTCATAATGTAGGTGCATCTCTCACAAACGGTACAGGAATGTTTTAGAAGTAGGGGTTTGTCAGTGTACATGAGGCAATTGCTACATTGCCTCAGTAGACCCATGTCAACCAGGTTGGTAGGAGAAAATGAGGGAAACTGACATTTCATGGCTGTAGGAATAATCTTGATCTGGCTACAACAGTTGAAAAGGAATACAGCAGGTGATGGTATTAGTAGGTTTAGGCACAAAGAGCTCTGGTTCAGGTAATATTTGCAAAGTTAGAAAGCAGGCATCTGTAAGTGGCAATCCCTCTGCACGGTGCTGCGCTATGCTGCGGGATGAACAAACAGGTGCAAACAAGCCCAAACCAGTTAAAACATGGGCTTTTTAAAGTAGAAAAACAGGAAGCAGCCAAAGTTCAAATTATCCAATCAAAATGCCCTGAACAGAGTCCTACAACAGTAACTCTAGCTATATCACTCCAAACTGTATCTTCCTGCCATAAGGGTACCATAAGGGTATAGGGGGACCACTCCAGACAAACGATTAACTGTTTTACAAGCTCCAAAAGTGACAAACAGGACTAGATTCAGCAAAACCTGAACCTAATCTATTCTAGAGTTTTTCAAGTGAAGCAAGCAAGTAAAATGAACAAAACAAGCAGATGAAAATTAATTACAGTTGTAAGAAGAATTCAATCAGCAGACAATCTAAAAAATGCAGTAAAATATAGTTTCATAGTTTAAACAGATATGCAGCAAATGTTGTTTTAGTTAATTAGAAAATGCAGAAAACAATTGAAAATAAGCACTTATCATTTGTAGTCTCTCAGCAGGTATTTGGAAAACAGTACAGCAAGGGAAGAAGGCCTAACTCACTGCAGCTTTGAGAAAACAAACACATACCAGCTCAAACATATTTTTTTTAATGCAGAAAAACAGGAAGCTGCCAAAGTTCAAATGATCTTAGCAAAACACCCTAACAGAGACCTGCAACAGTAGCTCTCACTAGATCACTAGATCAGTCCAAACTGTACCTTCCTGCCATAAGACTATGGGGGGGGGGGGCGCTCCAAACAAAAGATTAACTGTTTTACAAGCTTCAAAGGTCCCAAACGATACTAGATTCAGCAAAAACCTGAACCTATTATATACTAGTGTTTTTCAAGTGCAGCAAACAAGTAAAATGAAAAAAAAACAAGCAGATGAAGAGTAATTACAGTTTTAAGAGGAATTCTTACTAGTTTAATAAATGCAAAATAAAATAAAAATAAAAATATGTTTTTGACTGATCAAAACACTCATAAAGAATGTTTACTTGCAATCATTTACCTTTTAGAGTGTTGTCTGCACCTTTTGTATTTCAAAGAACAATTGGTCCGTCTTAAATTCAGTTTCCCTATTACTCTAGCATGTCCAAAGATCAGTCAATGGTTTCCTCTCCATTCCAGCTGGTGAATATGGGAATTTTGAGGCAATGTTACAACTGTCTCATGTACACGGACAACCCTCTCCTCCTCCAAACAGGTTCAAATATATGTGAGAGATGCAACTATTTAGCCAAACTGGAGGCTGAGCTCTCTCATCTCAAAACTGGTGTAACCAGTCAGGAGGAGAAGGTAACCTCACACAACACAATTCCATTATCACATAGTCCCACCACATCAGCGAACCAAACACATAAATACACAAAAACATACTCGGAGGCTCTAAATAAAAATCTACCTAAGCAACAGAGACCTCCAAAGCAGACATCCAAGCAAACTCTACCTCAAAACAAAACACATACAACACATAACCCACAAAGTCAGTGTGCCAAGCAGCCACAGCCCTTAAGGCTGAATAACACACCTGATACTCTTGTTATAGGTGACTCTATTGTCAGACACACTGACGTCCCGCTCACCAGGCTGAATAAAGAGAAGGTCACGGTGAGCTGCCTGTCGGGTGCTAGGATCCGACACATAACGCAAGCACTCAGGTTACTCCAAAGCAAATACAAATATGACTCAGTCATTGTACATGCTGGTGTGTACATCCCTGGACTACATGAAAAGAGACATAGAGGAGCTCTCTGATCATGTAGCCCAGGCTGGTATGACCCTGACCTTGAGCAGCATCTTACCCTCACCTAGAATGATGCCACAGTAGAAAGACAAAATGATCGATTTTAACAATTGGCTAAAATTTTGGTGTCATTCAAAGGGGATCCAATGTCTGTCAGCCTGGGATGACATGCTCGACAAGCCACGTTGCTTCGCTAGGGACGGCTTGCACCTGTCACCACTGGGCTTTCGGATATTGGCAAAGGCTCTTGCCACCCCCATAGTGCCTTTTTTAGGCAAGGCTCAAAAGTCAAACCCACCCCCATAGACAGCACAAGGAACAAGAAACTAAGGGTAATGCTGCTAAACGCCAGAAGTCTTAACCTCAAGATGCACGCACTCGAAGCTCTCCTCAGTATGGAGAACATCGATATCTGTGCAGTGACAAAAACCTGGTTCAAGGCTCCAGAGAGCACCCCAGCACTACAAGGCTATACCTCGTATCATGCTTTTCAGCCCCAAAACCCGGATTGAAGCACAAAAAGGGGGGGGGGAGTTTCCATATTTATCAAGGATATCCAAACCTCCAGGTTAGTGGCATTGCACGAAGTATCGGAGACCATCCATGTGCAACTAACAGTGGGCAAGACTGCTTTTCAGTTTATAGCATCCTACAGACCACCCTCTCAAAGTCAGGAATCCCATTCGGCCTTCCTGAAAACATTGGAGAACATGAAGATCTCTCCGAACACCATTATATCGGGCAACTTCAACTACCCAAACATTGACTGGGAGCACTACTCAAGCCCCAGCACCTTAGCCCAAAGATTCCTGGAAATTATAAACTCAAATGCTATGGAACAACTAGTCACCATTCTCACAAGAGGGGACAACATACTAGACCTGATCATTACCAACATGGGGACTCTATGCTCCACACCAGAAGTATATCCCTCATTGGTAAAATCAGACCATAAATTAATTTCACTGGATATCCACATCCCGACCCCACCCCCTGCCCAGAAAACCACAGTGAAAAACTTCTCAAAAGCGAACTTCTCACTTCTCAAAACTGAAGTGGAATCCTTCAAGGCCCCAGGGCCAGTGGAAACTACAGCCCAAACTGCAGAATCCTATATAAATGCATTCTACGGACATCTCCAGGAATGCATGGATCATGCTATCCCAAACAAAACCAAGACCCAATCATCCAAAGGCAGGCGTCCAGTCAGGTGGACCCCTGCCATAAATAAACTGTACAACAGAAGGAGGAAGCTACTACATGATAGAGCAAAATCCCTAATAGGGAAGGCATCTCTGATCAGTACTAGTAAAAAATTACGATCCCTCATAAAATCCTCCAAGGCCAGCTTCGAGAGAAAAATTGCACAGGACACCAAAGACAATCATAAGGCTTTTTTCAGTTATGTTAGAAACCTGGGATGCAACTCCCAGACTTGTTCTGAGTTGATTCTAAACGACAAAAAATACACTGAACCCACAGACATCGCCAATATCCTGGCAGACAGGTTCAGTGCAAACTCCCCCCCCCCAAAAAGAGCAAGTATCTATCCCGGCAGAGGGCTGCCTCCCAAACATCTCAGATGCTCAGGTGAAGGCTGCCCTCTCCAAAGCAAAAAACAGTGGTTCCATGGGACCAGATGGCGTCCCAGGTTGCATCCTACATGAACTACAAGAGGAACTAATCCCTCAAATAAAACAGCTATACAATCTCAGCCTCACTACAGGATATGTGCCCACAGAATGGCATACAGCAACAGTGGTCCCACTCCACAAAGGTGGAGCCTCTACGGACCCTGGAAACTATCACCCCATAAGCCTGACTAGCTTAGTCTGCAAGGCTATGGAGAGGACCATCATGGAGCTCATAAACAAAGACATTGGGGACCTACAGACACTAGATCCTACCCAGTTCGGCTTTGTCAAGGGCAGATCCGGCCTTTTGAACCTGGTTGACTTCTTTGAAACAGTCACCAAAGCCATAGATGAAGGGAAGGTAGTCCACACAGCCTATCTGGACATTGCAAAGGCATTTGACACAATACCCCACTCGGGCATCATAGATAAGCTATCCAGCTTAAATATAAACCCCTATGTCACAAGATGGGTCGCAAACTGGCTCAAAGACAGAACCCACAGAGTGAGGGTTGCTGGAGCCATGTCAGACTCGAAACCGGTCACAAGTGGCATCCCACAGGGTTCTGTCCTGGGACCACTCTTGTTCGGTATATACTTTTCCGAGGTACAGGCAAACGTGGGAGGACTATGGCTCACCAAGTTCACAGACGACTGCAAACTGAGCGCCATAATCAACTCTCCAGCTGACACAAACATCCTTCAAAAAGGTCTCACAGAGACAGATAACTGGTGCCAGCGCCATGGTTTAAAGCTAAATGCCAAAATGTATAGTCATACCCTTTGGCAAAAACAATGTGCCCACAAATTACCACATAGGCGGAAACCCATTAAGTACAGAGAAAGTTATTAGGGACCTGGGGACCCAAGTTGATAGCAATCTCTCCTTTGAAAACCACATTGCCAAAGTGGTTAGAAAGACCTTCTACATAGCCCACCTCATCACGAATGGTTTCACATCTAGATCAAGAGAGGTAATCGTGCCCCTTTATTCATCCCTCATCAGGCCCATCATAGAATACAATGCCCCTTTTGGGATGTACCTTACCCGACACCTGCAGCAATTAGAAAGACCCCAAAAGTATCTCACCAAGAGGATCAAGGGTCTCAAACAGATGCCATATGCTGCTCGGTTAAAAAAACTCCAGCTCTACTCAGTTGCATACCGCCTACTTTGAGGCGATCTATGCCCGACATACAAATCTATGTCAAATCCAGAATTAATGGACATGCTCCACCTCAGTAAATCTAAATCCCTTAGAGCCACATGCTCGAGGGACTTGAACCTCATCACAGAAATACATAGAACTTGCTGGAGGGACAGGTTCATAACCCAGAGGCTCCCTTCACTCTGGAATAGAATTCCAGTTCATGTGAGGCAGAGCACCTCACTGAATCTCTTCAAGAAGAATCTCGATAAGTGGATGGGGGATCATAGGTTTGTCCCAGGGATTACTCCCGTGTCACTATTAGACACAGGCACAGTAAACTAAACCTTAAAAAGGGCACAGTATACTCAAATCAAGGGGTGGTGTAAGCCATACAGAATCGGGCTAGGCTTATAATTGCCCCAGGGCAGTAGCCTAGTATGAACCTATGAACCTATGAATAGAAACCATAACCTTATGCACCAAAGGCGAGTGTGCTACCTGTTGTATTTTTATGTACACATGTATCTGTATCTACATATATTATATACAGGATTATATTTAGGCCTCTGATCATAATCAAATATTATGTGAGTGAGTCATGGATGCCAAGAATTTCACATTGACAACAAAGTTTGAGATGTGAAACTTGGCATTCATATCGAGAACACAAAATATGGGTTATTATTTCTGAGACTCAGTCATAATTCTTTGAATGCATTTTGCTTTATCTGCTCTATGTAATTCCAGCTAAAGAATAAAATTGAGGAGCATGAATTGTTTTAACAGCTTTAAAACATTTTAAAGTCAATAAAACACTTTAGCTCTGTCAGACAGAATGATGAGCTTTTGAAGCTATTAGGAACGTTGTTCTGCTACAGTTTTTTTTAAGGGAAGAGTTGTATAGACCAGTCACTTGGGCCATCAGTTGTGGTGTTCAGTATGCTCATGACAGGGGAAATTCTTGAAAGAAAGAAATACAATTCTATTAAACTTTCTTTGATATCCAAAAAGAAATAGAATAGCCTATGCACATCATATTAGATCATGGGAAATGGGTGGAATTAAACTTCCAGATCTAGAATCTAAAAGGTTCCGTATTAAGAACTATCACTAATTGGATAGAGCCTAATTATTCTTCAACATGGAAAACATTGCACACTATTATTTTTCTAAATAAAAATAAAATAATTAAAAATTGTATATTAAGTAAACAAAATAATAGGATGTGGCACATTTTGACTGTTAATATTCAATAAATATAACAAAACCAACAAACAAATTATATAAATAATATTTACAATTTACTCAGATTTATATATACTAACACGGATATTAAGATTTGGCTAGACTTGATAATACCCTTTAGCTCTACAAGGAATTTCTTCAATAAAATTCATAATATTATTTTAACTAGATGGGAGGGGAAAAACTTCACTTGTTGGCAACATTGTATAGAGAATCAAGTAGTATTAGACATTCAACAAATTCAGAATAAATATGACATTCCATCAGCAGATTGGTTGATATTACAAATCATATTATCATATGTTAAGGATCGTAATAATAAAATTAGTAATTCTCCTTGTAAAACTAGTCCACATTTGATAAGTCTGATATCTTAAGTTATTTACGACAATTATAATTGGACAAATCTAATTTCAAAATTATACAAAATATTGATAACATATAAAACTAACCCTAATGCAAGATATTGGAATTTCATACCAAAAGGATGTCACACTAATCTATCAATTGAGAGTAAAACAATTTTTTTATGTTCTGTTAACTTAACATTTAATTTACAAGTATGGAAAATATTTACATGAAAATATATTCATAGGGCATTTATTATACATGATAACTAGCCAAATTCAATTCACTTGATAAATCCATTTGTTGGAGATGTTCTTTAAACTGTAAAGCTGATTGGGCTCATATATTTTTTGATTGTATTAATATAAAAAAATTCTGGGAAGAAATTACTATTTTTCTCCAAGCTATATTCACAGATACCTTTATTTTAACCAAATCTTTAGTCCTCTTAAATGCTAATGATACTATTAGAATGAATAAAAAATATATATACCTACTTTGGTCCATACTAGCTGTCGCAAAGAAATGTATAACTAGAAAGTGGAAGTCTTCACAAGAACCTACTCCGGAAGAATTCTTGAGATTGATGGAAGAAACAGCGACATTTGAAATGAAGGTGAAGGAATTGAGAATTTCACCTAAAACATGGACATACAATCCTTGGGAAAAAATGTTAACTCTTATTGAGACATTCAAAATGAACCCTAAATAATTAATGTATAACTTTATACTTTATTAATTGAATATTATACATTTTTGTTACTAATATATATTTTATTAATTCTTTCTTCCTTTGTTCAGGTCAATTGTACATAGTGTATATAAAGGTTTATAATACTTATTTATTGATGATTGTATTGTTAAACATTATATTATTCGGAAAATTAAAAAAATATTTAAAGAAAAAAAGACAGGAGAAGTTAGAAAACAGACTGCATGACATGGCAATGGTGGCCACTTGACAGAGTAAAATATGTCTGTACTTGATTTGGTGGTTTACTATTAAAATTCTGAAACACAGTTGTTCAAGTAATGACTTACTTGAAAAAAGTATCGGAAATGAACACACCGTTCACTCAAAATGATGAAATAGGTAATGTTGATAATTTGAATTTGAATTATTGACATTACCCAACTTACTTTGACATCCAGTGATTTCTTACAAAAGTTTTGCAGGGGGGCAAGCACCCCTGCACCTCCCGTGTAGGGGGGGTTGTACCCCCCAAACTCCTGCTAATTATATATCCCACATCCAGTATCATACTACATTCCCAATCCTCATTGTAGTGTGATTTCCAATCAGACTGTCAACTTCACAACAGCGAATAAGCAGTAGAGTTGTGGAGTCAAACATTTTTGGGATCAGCATTATGTCAACTTGAAAACAGCCTTTCGAATATTCCAGTTTGTGTAACTGCCATCCACCATTTTGGTAGTATATGTGATTTGGTTTTGTTGATTAGTGTCTTCAAATGTGCATGGGTATTTGCTGGTGATAAGTGGGTTGAGGACTCGGCCTACTCTGACCTCCACCAGGGACTCATACTAACAGTGGGAGGGGTGTATGTGCCCCTATTGATTAATGTGTACCCACCATAAAGAATAGCAGCCCTGGGTCAACAAGTGTCCGGTTGGCCAGCTTGGGTTACCTGGGATAGCTCTGTTGAGCAAAACATGTAAAAAAAAAATCACCCTGCCAAGCATGAACTAAGAATTGCTACACTCAGTGTAGGGTTCACTTACAGGAAGTGGATGGCATGATAATAAGGAGGAGGCTGGACATCCTATGTATCCAGGAGACAAGATGGTAGGGCAGTTTAACAAAGACAAGTGGCTTGGGGTCTGGAGCTTACTATGCAGGAGGAGGAGGATGACTAGAAATGGTGTGGGAATAGTGATGATGGAGAGACTTTGGAAGACAGTGAGGTATAGTATCAGAACTGGTGACAGACTCTTGGACATAAGACTCCAGTGTAATTATAGGTCAGTATTCATAATCTAAACCTTTACTCCATAGCAGGGCTATGACAGAGAGGAATCACATGTATTCACTCAGCAGTTGCAGGACCTCCTAGATTAGGAAGAAGAACATGAATTGGTGTTGATAAGGGATGACATGAATACACATATTCAAACAGCAGCAAAACCAGAACTCAACAGGATAACCAAACGCTGTTGGAAGATCACAGGGAAACATACTGGGACTATTTAAAATAAAGTAAAATAACTTTAATCCTGACTTTAGACATGATACATAGAGTAAAAGTTGTGTTTTTGTTCACTTAGTAAACTTCATCAGAACAAAAAAAAGCTTCCCATCTACCACTTATATAAATACCTTCCTTAATTAACTAATTAACTGATATAATTACTATATTTATCATAAAGACTATATATACATTACATATTTATATGGACTTTTAAATAACTTTACTTAATACCTCCTTACATATATCAAATAATGCATAAAAATATTTAACTATTAAAAATAATTGAATATATTGACAAACTCAATGAGAATTATAGTATTATGCCTATTATCCTGAATAACAGCATTCCCCCTCCCTAGATTTGCCTAGATTTCAAAGGTAAAATACAATTGATAGAAATATTCTCATTAATACCTGGGTACTCTGTAACATTCAATTTCAACTGCTCTACCATCTCTTTTTTTTTACCAATAAGTACTTCCCAATCACCACATCTTAAATTTTGAGTTACCTTTTCCAACATAAAAAAATACAAACTTCTTAAAATTTTCTCTCCTCAAGGAATGTTTGAATAGAGCATTCTTATCACTCTTCTTTGCTATAGTATATATGTGCTCATAATTCCTACATTTTATCGACTTTTTGGCTTTACCATTATAAAATGCTTCACATGATAAACATAGGGCCACATAAATAATACCTTTGGTCTTACAATTATATTTACCTCTACATTGTATAACCCTAGAATAATTAGCTATAACAATGTTACTTCCTTCTAGTATATAACTACTCTTTTTACATGTTCTATATTTTGTCATTCTCCAATTACCATACTCATCTGTTTTGTTATTACCCTTTTCCATAATATTATTTAAATTCATACCTCTCTTGAACACAAATGTTGATGCTACACCAAACAGGTCAAATAAATTAAAACCACCAAACACTCCCTCCCAATATTTTTACAATAATATTTTTATCTAAACATTCATATTATTGTATGTCATTAAACATGATGTCCTAAAATCTTCCTTGTCCCCTTTAAAAGAACTAATGCATCCTCCTAATTTTAATATTGACCCAAATGTTCAATTCTGGCCCTAAATACTTCATCCCATACATCCTGATATAATTTTACTGGATAGCCATGGTCCAAAAAACATATTGCTCAGTTGTTCTGCCCCTCCTTTAATATCCTAATCATCAGAGGTCATCCTGGACAACCTTATAAACTGGCCTATAATCAAATGTCTTTTTTTCCACACCAGGTGGGCACTAGTAAAATGTAAATAGCTATTGGACCATGTAGCCTTTCAAAAAATAATTGGTCTACATTTAATGTTACTAAAATCTATACTAAATGTAAAATCTAAATAATTTGTTTTATTATTACTAAAATCAATTGAGAATTTAAAAAATTCTGTTACATTATTATTATATTGGTAACATTTCTATTAATTGTTCAGAAGTTCCTTTCCATAAAATTAGTACATCATCCAAAAAAAGGTTTTACTTTTGTCCCTTCTACTTCATTTGATTTAGTAGATACCCTTTTGGAACTAAAAGTATTTGTTAGAAAATTAATTTTAAGTTGAAGTTTGAGGAAGAGGAAGGAAATGATAATAACTATTATAATATTTTCAACAATGATTATAAGAAAAAGGATTTTAGGACAGCCAGTGCTTTTAATCCACTATTATTACCACCAGTTATGGCTTTTGAAAAAGTGTGGGAGAAGAAGATAAGGGACATAAGTGGTAAAGCCAATGGAAAGAAACAGAAAAAGGTTTTTTAATATAACTAAGGAACAAAATAGTGTTTTGCATGGTGTGATTAACAACAAAAATATTAGAATTGTGAAACTGGATAAAGGGGGCAGGGTGGTTTTGATGGAAATTATGCATTATATTACCAAACTGTACCTATCTTAATAATGATATTTTTGGAGATTAGCTCTAGGAATGAAGTTAATAGGGCATATAATAAGACTGATGCACAGTTATATGAAGGGTTAAATAATGGAATGCTGAGTGCCGAGATAGTAAATTATTTGACAGTAAAGAAACCTCTAGTACCAGCAATCTTTGGTATACCTAAAATCTATAAGGATGTTAATACCCCCCCCCCCAGATGAATAGTGGCATCTGGTAAGCCTAAAACAGACACACTGCCCAAAATGGTAGATATGCTTTTAAAAATTGTTTTGTAGATAAGAAATATATTTTGAAAGATTTTTGGTATTGTTTAGGAGAATTGGATAGGTGGGTTTTGATATAACAATTATTTTTGTGACTATGGACATTAAAGATTTGTTTTTAGTGATACCGTATGATGAAGGACTGGAATGGTTCCTGGAGGTTTTATACTTAGCGACTAATCTGAACTAAAAGCAAGTTAAGTTTTTGTTTGAAATGATGGAAATTAGTCTAAAAAACAATTATGTATATTTTAAAGGTGATTATAATAGGCAAAAAAGAGGGGCAGCCACGGGGGCAGCAGCAGCTGTTCCCATATTTGGCAATATTGCATTACGGTACTGAGAAAGGAATACTATTTTTAATAACAATGACTATTATATTTTAAGATTTTTTCATGTTTTGGATGATGTACTCATTTTACAGAAAGGAACTTCTGAACAATTAATGGAATTTTACCAATATATTAAAATTTATAATTGATTTTAGTAATGATAAAAATTAATTATATAGATTTTACATTTAGTAAAGATTTTAGTAACATTAAATTTAGATTGAATATTTATTTTTTCTTCCAAAAATTTTCAGAGGGGATGACTTTGATAGTTTTATTCATATATTTGAAAAGTATGTAAACAGTATAATGCTGACCAAGAGCACTGGACACGGTTCCTTACCTCCTTATTCCATGGCAAAGCTGTAACTGCTGTTTTTAAATTGTCTGATACTGATTGTTTAAACTATGATAGAGTGAAAGAATATTTATTGAACTGTTATAAGTAAACACCTGAAACTTGCAGAAAAAGTTTTGTGAGCATAGAAGCAAGACTTATGAAAGTGTATGTGATTATATTGCTGAGTTAAATACTTATTTTCATAGGTAGGTGAGTGGGTGTCAGGTCACTACTTTTGAAAGACCTGGCAGACCTTTTGGTAAGGGAATAAGCCCTTAGTACTTTGCTTGAGGACATGAGAATCTGGTTGGCAGATCAGGAGTGTAACTTTGCAGATGATCTGGGAGAAAAGGGGATCTCTACTTAGCAAACAGGACATCACTGAACAAGAAAGGGATACCCAGTGTGCACATGGATATAAGGGAACCCATGATGGGCAGCCTAAATCAGCCCAACAGAGTCTACCAGTAACAGGCAAAGCCACTAGTTCATGTACATGGCCAGGATCAGGAGTTAGATGATTTAAATGTAACCAGTGGGGCCATGTAGCAAGCAAATGTCCACTGAAGCAAGGTGGGGAACAAATGGTGAGGGAGTCAGCAAGTAGGAATAACAATACACCACTGGTAAGTTGTCTAGAGACAACAGATGTACCACCCTATCACCAGAGTTTGTATCCCCTTCTTAGTGGGTGGAAGACAGGCCACTGTTAAGAGAGACACAGCCTCTGACATAACTATGGTGATGTCTGCAATGGTTAAGGAGGAGCAGTACTTCCTTGGGCAGTCAACTCTAATCAGAGTTTTAGGAGGGATCTTATTCCAAATACCTTTGGCCAGGGTTTACCTTGACTGGAAGGGTGGAAAAGGAAGAAAGCAGGCAGCTGTGTTTGAGGATATTCCTGCAGATGTCTTGATAGGAAATGGTTTTGATAATGCAGTACCATGTGTGCATGCAGTTACACACAGACGGGCTTGGAGAAATGCATATGCAGCTGGTATCTTGGGGCAGACCCAGATAGACCCCAAACTTGAAGTTGTGACTGGTAATATGACTATTTCAAGGAGGGAGCTACACTATCGCAGTGAGCCTGAAAGTGAGCCACAGTTGCTGGTAGGTACTAATGTTCCTATGGACAGCGTAACTGTAAGGACAGAGTTGAGTGGTAGTACTCAGGCTGACAGTGAGGCATTACTGTCAGAAGATACTAGGCTTCCTGTGGAAGGGGATCTGGGAGGGGTCAGAAAAGTAGAGTCAACAGAGGCTCAACTTTTGGATGCCACCTTACGAAGCTTGAGGGAGGTAGCTAAAGAGGGACGTGATGCTCAAGGAAAAGGGGAGTCTGTATTCTGGAGCAAAGGGATACTGTATAGAGAGTGGACCCCAAGGGAGGGCTAGAGCATGAGGTAATACAGCTGTTGGTAGTGCCCAGACCCTGCCATTTGGCACCTCTAGCCATAGCCCATGACATTCCTTTTGCAGGTCATATGGACATAAAGCATACGGAGAGACATATTATGCAGAACTTCTATTGGCCTGGTATTGCAAGAGATGTAACTAGTTACTGCAGGATCTGTGAGCAGTGTCAAAGGGTAGGCAAGGCAGGGGACAAGGTCAAAGCTCTGTTGATGCCTTTATCTGTGATTGAAGAGCCATTTCAGAGGGTAGCTATGGATATTGTGGACAGTCTGAGTACTCCAAGTTCCACAGGGAAGAAGTGTATCCTAGCGGTAGTAGATTATGCTACCAGATATCCTGAGGCAGTGACTCTGTCCTCCATTTAGGCAGAGAAGGTGGCAAATGCTTTGTTAGAGAATTCCAGCAGGGTAGGTTTCCAAAACGAAATACTGAATGACAGATGTGCCAATTTCATGACAGACCTGCTGGCTTGTCCATGGGAGTACTTTGGGGTGAAACACCTTAAGACCACCCCTACCACCCACAGACTAATGGTCTTGTGGAGAGGTTAAACTCTAAACTAAAGACCATGCTATGGGCATTTGCAGACCAGTTTAAGGGAGAGTGAGACAAATATTTGCTTCATCAACTACTTGTACCCCAGGAATCCGCAGGTTTTTCACCCTTTGAGTTGCTGTATGGGCATAGGGTGAGTGGGGCCTTTAAATCTGATTTGTGATAAGTGGGAGGATGAGTGTGAATCCCACAAGGAGTCTATTGTGTTATATGTTCTATACCTCAGAACAAGGCTTAGTGAGCTTATGGGCTTGGCCCAAGAGAACCTGGCAGGAGCCCGACAGCAGAAAAATGTCTGGTATGACAGGAATGCTCAGGCCTAAGAATATGCTGTGGGACAGCATGTTATGGTCCTCATTCCTGTCACACACAATAAGCTGCAGTCAGCTTGGGAAGGACCCTTCAAAGTCTTAAGGAAGGTCAGTGATGTTAATTATATGGTAAACCTACTAGGCAGGAGGCAAGTGCACAGATTGTACTATATTAACTAAATGAAGCATCAGCATGTCAGGTGGGTCCTGGGAAGATTTCAAAGGGCAGGATTAACCATTAATCCCAGTAAGTGTCAGGTGAATATGGCAGAGGTCTCCTACCTGGGACATATAATGGGGAGTGTTAAGATTAGGCCAGAACCTGCCAAAGTGGAAGCTATTTAGGTGTGGCCTGCCTCTGTTACCAAAAAGCAGCTAAGGGCATTCTTGGGGACAATGGGGTACTATAGAAAGTTTTTCCCAATTATAGTGCAATAGCTGCTCCCCTCACAGTCCTGACAAGGCAAAATGGCCAGATAAAGTAGTGTGGACCCCAGCCTGCGAGCAGGCATTCCAATGGCTTAAAGGAGCTTTGAGAGGACCCCTGGTGTTAGCCAGTCCAGATTGCGCAAATAATTTGTTGTGCAGTTGGGTGCGTTAAACCATGGGGTGGGAAGTGTATGCAGGCAAGATTCCTCATAGGGAGGACAGCACCCTGTTGTATATCTCAGCTGTAGCCTTCAACCCTGGGAGAAATATTATGCTGCTGTAGAAAAAAAATGTCTAGCCATAGTACTGGCACTGCAGAAATGTCAGCCTTATCTGTATGGAAGGAAATTCACTGTGGTTACAGACCACCATCCTTTAACATGGCTACCTAGAGTCAGCCAACAAAATGCATTGTTGTTAAGTTGGAGCCCAGGGTTACAGGCAAATGATATGAAAGTGCTTCACTGTAATTGGGTCAGTAATGCTAATGCAGATGGACTCTCAAGACAGACTATAGGTTAATGTGTTCCCAGACAAGCCTATTTCTCTCAAGTAGTGTTTTTCCAGGGTCAGTTGAAAAACTAGCTTGAGTCTTCAAAGGGGGGGTGAGAGATGTGATGATGTGGGCTGTTGCCATCTGTGGCAGGTAGAATAGGGCAGTGCATGTATAAAATATTCTAGCATAGTTAGCTGGAATTTTGTAAATAGTTTTGAGTCATTTGACTGTCACACTCACTTGTACAGATGCTTCTGTTAAAAATGTATCAAAACTGTTATTATAACTGATTAAATGTTAATGTTAAACAATGAATTCTGGACGGGAAGAGTAGATGTTTCTGAAATTGTTCTATAGCTTTCAGATACTGCAACAGACCATAGCAATGCTCTGAGTGTGTATTGTACCAGAGTCAGGTGATCAAATGTCATTCTATAACCAGTACTGAGTGGATGGAATTCTAAAAGCAGTTTGTTTTGTTTTGTTTCCTTGTAACCTGATATAAAGATCTATCTCAGTTATCACAGACAGTTGCTGAGTTCAATTACTTCAGTTGAGTTAGTTCAGTTCAGTTTTAGTTTGAAGCTCATCACCTTGACTTGTGGACGTAAGCATCTCAGGATCTAATCTTGCTTTGTTGTATTAATTAAGTTAGCCAGGGAACAGTTGTTCTACAGACAGTCAGGAAATAGAGCGAGACTACTTAAATAGTGCTTTTTCTGCATTTGTTTGAATATGTCCAACTGTGTTATTTTATTTCTCCTGTGATTAAAACTCTGGCATTTATTGTACTTAAATATTTAGTATTCTCATGTTTTCTATTGTATTATTTATTATTAAATATTTGTATACCTTTCATTGTGGCTGGTGTTGTAGAGAATAGCTATAACATTTTGAGAGTACTTGTGCTTATTTTAATGACGCCTTGGCCACTCCAAAAACCTTGCTTCTTTAGTTACACTCTACCATTTATTTTAGCATTGTTTCACCCAGTATAATTGGGTATCTTTGTAAGAGCCTTAGAGTAGTTGATTTGCAGCAGAACGGTTACCTTATATTCTGGGCAGAAGAGGTACAGCTAGTAAATCTGTGCCAGCCTGTCCCAGGACTGTGTGTGTGCGAAAACCAAATACCCAGGTTTGGATTTGTCAGCTACTTGGAAGTGGGACACAGTGCTCCAAAGTGTGTCTTGTTTGGTATCTGGAGAGACAGACACACCAGTCCATGGTCTGGAGCATGTTACCTGTGTGTTCTTGGGGGAAACTGTGCTTGATGCAGAGAGCTGCATCTGAAAAATACTTTGCTAATTCATTCCTGTTTTAGTGGCGATCTCTCACCGGTGTCAGTGGTAAGGATTGAGGCCCCTTGATTATAATGGCCTGGGGTAAAGAGAGGCTGTCACAGTGTAAAATAAATGAATGTCCTATTTGTAATTTTACCTTATACTACAAAATGAACAAAAATGATATGAAGAAAGCCCTACTAAATAATGTCAAACTAAACTCAAACATGTCAATGCTCACTTGCATCCCAGATTTCTATAATAATTTGGACTACATACAGACTTGTTCAGTGTTTATAAAATACAATTATTTATATCAAATTATATATATATAAATTAGTTTATAAAATAAAATTTGACAGATTTTCTATAGAATTGTTAGATCATGTGTCTCAGGCTCTAATAACCATGTGTGTTAGAAGTACTCACACACCCAGCCAATAATCAAGTGCCAGGTAGAAGTTCATGAAACAAGAGATCAACAAAGAAAACCGTGAGCACAAAACTACAAGTTATGGGATGTGAATGTTAAGGCTATAACGATAGTAGCTCAAGGCATTCCCTATACTTCAGGGTACAGCAATGTTAGTGTCAGTGTAACACAGATGCAGGAAGTACAGGGGGTAAGACCACCTGTGCACAAGCTTTTTTTGAATATTACTACCAGTTTCAAGCTAAGGAGTTATAAAATAAGTAGTTTCAGTGTCATGAACCATATCCTCAGTGTCACTTAGAATCACTGCAGTTTCTGTCAATGAGCCCAATGACCATATAACAATTTATGGGATTAATATCAAAATGTGGAACAACAGTTTGATGAAAATGGGTTGGTCAAATGTCTGTTCTACCAACATCCATAATGTTGAACTGAAAATTTATGGCTGCATATTAACGAAAATGAGTACACATTCACTAATATACAGTTGATGTGTTGAATTTAGATCACTGTACAGTGTGGATTGGGAAGTGTTCCCTTTTACTCACTGTAGTGTGATCTCGGAGTTGGAATATATAATAAGCAAGGGGTGTGGGAGGTGCAGGGGGGGCTTTCCCCCTGCAAAATTGTTACAGGGAACACAGACTTTGGACATTGGAACTTCTGGTGTTCGAATGTCGATTCTGTGGTTACCATTTCCAATATTTTGGTAATTCTGTATTACCAAATTCAGAAAACAAATGTTTTAATTTTCCACATTTTGATGGTAAACCGAATGTATGACTGTTTAGTAATGTCATCTTAATTTGTATAACAGACAACGTTAGAGAATGACACTATGAAATAAATTAAAATGTAATTTTTAGTTCTTATGTTTAAAACAAAACAAAAATTAATAATTATTGCATTACATATTTACCCATGATGAGGAAAAAGAAAATATATGCATATGATTTAAGAAATGAACCTGAAAGCTTTTGCGTTAGTAAGAATATAAAATATACACTAACAACATAACATCAATTGTTTCTTTATTGTGTTTCAAGAGTAAAGCACTAGTTTCATGAATAGAGTGGTAGTGGGAAGAAAGTCAAAACTGCATGTTGTCATCTTGATTATAAATAAATGTTCAGATCAGCAATTTGAATATAAGATGACCTGTAACCTTATAATAGTCTACAGGTCAATCAAGATATCTATATCTGAACAATCATTTAAAATATTCAGTATGTCCTTTGCTCATATGTTAAACTTAGAGGGACATATATGAGATGCACAAAATCAGTGCCTAGAATATGTACACGCAAAGGAGATTGCATAAAAAACTAAAATTTAGCAAAGTTATAATATAAACTATCTTTAAAGGAATTCTTATATAGAGATACAGTAAAGAAGAGCTAAATTATTCTATCGTATTTAAAATAAATGCTCTGTTCAGCTTCCAGAGTATACACTGTTTTTAAAAATACATTAAACCAGTCATCATATTCAGAAAATGAACTATGAAATGTAGATACATCAGCTTCAGTTAAAATATGACCAACTTCCTGTGTTTATCGCTTTAGTTATATGCATTTTAATAAGCTCAACTTTAAAACTGTCAAGAATGAAATAATATCTTATATCTCAGCTCTACTGCTCACATTCCCCTCTCACTTAACTATTAAGTTCAGTTATTGCTGGCATTTAAAGAAGACAATAGTCCATGTGAATTTTTGAAGTGGGAAGTGTCACACATGAGACAGGTGACTACTGTATTCACTGATTCAAAAATGCAACCATCCCCAAAGAATATTGAACCAATAAACCAACAGCAAATAAAAAATATTGTATATTCAGTTTCATTAGAAGACCACCTGACAGACCTCTGGGTCAGACTCACCAAACGTGTTAAAATACAACAATAAACAACCAACAAGCAGAAGCACACAAAATCACCGCAAAATGCAAAACAGCAATGAGTAAATCCAACACAAGCATAGTTCATACAAATACCTGTCAGCCAAGAAAACATCACTGAATCAGCACGTTATATCTTACTTCTTCTCAAAACAAAGACAGAGTCAAGACAAAGTGAACCCACATGTAAGCTCATAGTGAGAAAGATATAACACTAGAAAATAAAACTCTGCAAATGGCTGTTAACATCAACTTTTAATCAACCTCAAATAGAATATAAAAACAAGACATCGAGTAAATAAGTAAATACATAACCGAGTACCTGTAACAAAATCGGGAAAAGGAAGTACAAGGAGGTTTTGATATTACACTTTATAAAGCACTCTCATTCTCTCACATTTATAGGCATAGTGACTAAAAAGGCAAAAGAGGTAAGAGAAATGAAGGGAACCAAAGAAAAAAGTTATTAGATTACAAACATCACTATACTTAAAATAATTATATGAAAGATAAGAAGGGTAACGGAACTTCAGAATTAATAGATAATAGTTATTAAACAAAGATAATGATTAAAGTCCTTCCTCCTTTTATTAGATATTAAAAAGTTAGTTTTTGAGGTGACTTCTATTGTATACGATGTATATAGTTATAAGAGTGATGTTTCTTTTATATGTTTTAGATATTTATATTTGGTTTGTTGTCAAGTTGTCTGTTTAACATTATGTATTATAAAAATTTAAATAAAGATTTTTTTTGGAAAAAAAACAAAGATAAAGAGAAGTCAAGGAGAAAGGAAGACACAGAAAAAAGAAGTTAATGGATCTATGATGAAAATATTTAGAAATTGAAGAAATGAATTATACAATCACAAATATGACATACAAAATAAGAATATAAATTAAAACTTTACCTTATGGATAAAAAAAATATAAAGTGCATTTATGTTGTACTCAATTCCTTTAGTAAAACACAGAAAATATAAATATTTAAAGCTTTATAGTCTTTTTTGAAGATAAGTCAGTGTTTAAATTAGTTGTTTGTTTTTTTTCTTTTAATATCAGACCAAATTGACATTTCTTCATAGGTTCATAGGTTCATAGGTTCATACTAGGCTATCTGCCCGAGGGCATTTACAAGCCTAGCCCATAGTTTTGTGGCTTACGCCACCCCTTTAGTATGGGGAACTATACCCATTATTTTGCTGTGCCTCTGTCGAGCAGTGGCACTGAGGTAATCCCCGGGGTATATCTGCGATCTCCCATCCATTGGTCAAGATTTCTCTTGAACAAGGCCAGCGAGGTGCTCTGCCTCACATATACCGGGATTTTATTCCACAGCATAGGGAGTCTTTGGGTGATGAATCTATCCCTCCAGCACGTCCTATTAATAGCCGTGTCGAGGTTTAAGTCTCGCCCTTGTGGCTCTGATGGATCTAGATTTTTGAGGTGAAGCATATTCATCAAATCTGGGTTTGACATGGCCTTGTATGTTAGGCAAAGGTCACCTCTGAGCAAGCGGTAGCGACTGAATAGAGCTGGAGTTCTTTCAGTCGGGCAGCATAGGACAGATGTTTGAGACCCTTTATCCTTTTGGTGAGGAACTTTTGTGGCCTCTCTAGCTGCTGCAAGTGTCGGGTCAGATACATTCCGAATGGGGCATTGTACTCAATCATTGGTCTGATGAGTGATGAGTATAGGGAGACTATGACCTCCCTTGATCTAGATCAGAATGCCTTCATGATAAGGTGGGCAATGTAGAAGGTCTTCCTAACTACTTTAGCTACATGGGTGTCGAATGACAGGCTACTATCAACCTGGGTCCCCAGGTCCCTGATAAATTCTTCTGTGCTCAGTGGATTGCCACCTATTTGGTAGCTAGGGGTAACCTTGTTTTTCCCGAAGGGTATGACTATGCATTTTTTGGCATTTAACTTTAGGCCATGGCTCTGGCACCAGTTATCCGTTTCTGTGAGACCCTTCTGAAGGATATCTGTGTCAGATGTGTTTTCTACTATGGCGCCCAGTTTGCAGTCATCTGCAAACTTTGTCAGCCATAACCCTCCTGTGTTTGCTTGTACTTCGGAAAAGTAGATGCCAAACAAGAGTGGGCCCAGGACTGAGACCTGTGGTACACCACTTGTGACAGGCTTTGAGTCTGACATGGCGCCAGCAACTCTGACCCTGTGGGTTCTGTCACTCAGCCAGTTTGCAACCCATCTTGTGATGTATGGGTTAACATTTAAGCTGATGAGTTTTTCAATGATACCCGAGTGTGGTATTGTATCGAAGGCCTTCGCCAGATTGAGGTAGGCTGTATGGACTGCCTTTCCCTCATCAATGGCTTTGGTGACTGTTTCGAAAAAGTCAACCAAGTTTAGAAGGCATGATCTGCCTTTGACAAAGCCAAACTGGGATGGATCCAAAGTCTGCAAATTTCCTATGTCTTTATTTATGAGGTCCATTATGATCCTCTCCATGGCTTTGCAGATAAGGCTTGTCAAGCTAATGGGCCGGTAATTTCCAGGGTCGGTGGAGGCACCGCCTTTGTGAAGTGGGACCACAGTTGCAGTGCGCCACTCCTGGGTGCGTATCCAGAGGTAAGACTATGATTAAACAGCTGTCCTAGCTGTGGGTTTAATTCCTCGTTGAGTTTGTGGAGCACACAGCCGGGGACACCATCAGCTCCCATGGATGCTGTGTTTTTGCTTTGGAGAGAGCAGTTCTCACTTGGGCGTTGGAGATGTTTGGGGGCTGCAATCGCTTGGTATAGATATCTCTCCTTTTGGGGAGGGGAGAAGTTTGCACTGAACCTGTCAGCCAGTATGTTGGCAATGTCTGTAGGATCAGTAATCTTCACATCATTTTGAACTAGTTCTGAGCATATCTGGGAGTTTCCTCCCAGGTTTCTAACATAGCTAAAGAAGGCCTTATGATTGTCTTTTGAGTCTTTAGCTATTTTTCTCTCAAAATTTGCTTTGGGTGATTTTATGAGAGCTCTTAGTTTTTACTTATAGTGATCAAGGGTGTCTTACCTTTTAAGGATTTTGCTCTATCTTGTAGTAGCTTCCTCCTTTTGTTGTAGAGTTTGTTTATGGCTGGGGTCCACCAGACTGGACGCTTGCCTTTGGTACAAAGAGTCTTTGTTTTGTTTGGGATTGCCTTATCCATGCAGTCCTGCAGGTGCTGGTAGAAGGCATTTGTAAGTGCTTCAGCGGCTTGAGTACTGTTTTCCGCCGCTCGGGGCCTTAAAGGAGACCACACTAGTCTTTAGAAGTGTGAAGTCGGCTTCGAGAAGTTCTTTACTGTGGTCTTTTTTGTTACGGGTGGGGGTGGGATGAGGACCACCAGCGAGATTAGTTTATGATCTGATCTCACCAGTGAGGGGTATACTTCCGGTGTTGAACATTGTGCTCCCATGTTCATGATGATGAGATCAAGTATGTTTTCTCCTCTTGTGGGGATGGTGACTAGTTGTTCCATGGCATTTGAGTTTATGAATTCCAGGAACTTTTGGGCTAGGGTGTTTGAGCTTGAGTAGTGTTCCCAGTCTATATTAGGGTAATTGAAGTCACCTAGTATGATGGTGTTTGGTGATACATTTATCCCCTCTAGTGTTTTCAGGAAGGCCATGTGAGGTTCCTGAGTTTGTGAGGGTGGCCTGTAACATGCTACAATTTGCAGAGCAGTCTTGCCTATGGTTAATTGCACCTGGCTGGTCTCCGATGCATCGTGCATTGCCACCAGTCTTGAGGTGTGGGTGTCCTTGATGAATATGGATACCCCCCCTCCTTTCTTGGTATTGTCCGGATTTTGGGGCCGGAAAGAGGTAAAACCTCTCTTCTTTCTGAAGATCTTTTAGTAGTAGATGAAATCCAGTCCAAATCTTCTGAAAAATATATTATGTTATTATCTTTGATGAGGGATAGTGTGCTATGGTGTTAAAAGTTCTGATACCAGATGTTATGTGAAGTTTTATTTTTGCAGGAAAAATTAGTTGAACTCTGATGTTATTTTGTCTAAATGGCTTAATCAGTGTCCAGGTTTTCATTCTCAATTCCATTGTCTTGGCCAAATTTCACTGGAGCTTTTCACCAGGCAGATGTTAATATTAGTTCTTTATCCAAAAAGGAGAGAAATTTGATTGCTATTGACCTGGGATGAACATAAGAGTCTGTTGAAAGGGGTTTACCAATTGATCAATGAGCTCTTTCAATGGCAAAAGTAAAAATTTCTTGAAGTTTAAGAGTCTTAGGTAACCAGGTTATCAAAAAAGAGACCATACAATCACCTTCATTTTTTTCTGGTAAGCTAAAATTTCTTCTTATGTGATTTTCCAAATCATCTATTTTTTGCAGTAGCCAAACATTATATTTTTCAAAGATTCTGTTTCAGAGACATTTTCTTTAAGTCTCTTATCAATGTTGTTTAAAAAATATTCAAGCTCTGATACCTTTGTTTGTAAATGCTGATATAGATCCTTGAGAGTATTGGTTTGCTTAAGATTGTTTTTTTAGTTCCAAAAGATTTCTTGGAATCCATCTATCTTAACAGATAAATCTTGGAGAGTAGACATTACTTCCTGTAGTTTCTTCTTAAGATAAGAGTCTGCGTGATTACTCTTTGAGCTGCTCATTCTTACTCAATGAAAGATTTAGTTCCCAAAGTAATTTTGACAGGAGTGTTTTAGCAGAATAGACCCATCATTGAGAATAAGCCAGATTAAATGTTTAGAAAACTTATAGAATAAAAATATTATTTTTATAAGAATTTCCTGTCAAATTATTTGATTTACTTCAGAACTTTCAAAAGAGCTGTTATCTATGTGCCATCTAGGCTCCACCACATGTATTTATGTTTATCTATTAAAAGGCAGTAAAAATTCCATCATAAACATTTATGGTTTGGGTTTGTCATTACAAAACAAGTAGGGTATATGTTGTCAGATTCAAAATAAGATTATCTGAAAAATTATTACATTATACTACAGAACTATCGTTGCTCTATTTCCATTCATCACTGAATTTGGACAGTTGGTGTATTGTATCTGTACCGCATATTTGCTGGAGGCGTCTTCCCTTGGCTTTTTTGTTTTCATTAGTTTGTTTGGTTTTTTGGTTTCATTATCTGAAAAATTGCCCTGTCCTCTGTGTCCTTAAATTTCACTAATCTGCTTCCTTATACAACCTTTATTGGACTTCATGTGCACTAAAATGAATGCCACGTTAAATACTTTTACTTGTGCCCGTACTTATTGTAAGCTAAATATATACAGTAAAATCAATCAAATGTTTTGATTTTTACTTGGAGTATTCTTTTATATATCAGACAGGGATCTGAAAATATCAGTTATATTTGACAGCACTACTCACTGTACACAGTAATTCAGATTAGTACATCATGTATGAAATCCAACTCCCCACCCCACATGCACTGACCAGACTATATATTTACATTAGTGACAAGATTAAATAATGACAAAAAAAGAATATAACTAGCAGTGTGTACAGCAGTTCTTAACTTATTTTCTTTTAAAATAATATTTTTTATCTGCCAAAGGAAGGTGGTGGGTTGATTTAAATACTAATGAGATAGGAAAGCCCCAAACATGAACTGCCCTATGAGATAGGAAATAAAATAGAGAATGAAATTGGTGGGAGAAAAAAGATATTTGATAAATAAACTTACTAGGCCTGATATTACTGAATTTTGTGGACAGTTCAAAAGAAGAAATATCACTGTCTCTTGCATATTAAGATAAGTCTATCGGTGAAACATTAAGAAGCTACAGTCTTAATGATGTTGATGACGACAGAAACAAGCAACTCATTTGAAATCAGTAGGACTATCTACAAACTATTTTCTGGAAAGTATTAACTTGGAAGAATTTAAACTGAGCTTTTCTTACCCCTCATAAACTTATTAATATGTTTAACACTAAGAAAGAAGGTTGTTTGAGTTGTAAGAAGATACTAAAAATGGTCGGTTTCATATGTTTTATAAGAGTGAGTTAAAATGAGACATTTTGGGAGGGAATTCAAAATCTATTAAAGCACTATGGACTGACAAATTAATCATCTTGGACTCTCTTATGGTTACTAATTCATTAACACCAAGATGTATAAATGTACAATACTATCCCTTAATGTAACAAAAAGAAAATCAATTCAGATGTTTTGAGAACTGAAAGTAAAAACACCAAATTTTAAGTACTGTAGAAAAGTGACAATGTTATTAGAGGAAATATGGTCAAATGGTTAAGACCATATGTTCGACTCTCCAAAAACTCATATGAAACAAAACACAAAAAGATTACCTCAGTTTAACAGAGCAGTATTTACAATGTCCCCGATGCAGTGCACTAAAAATGCTCTCTAACCCCTCGGACAGTGTAATAAATCTAGATACCCTCCAGTCAAGTTCTATTATCCCACATATTTAGTAAAACCATTATTCAAATAATTCCCTGTCCCTTGGTCCCAAAACAATAAATGTCAACTTGAATTACCAAGCAACCAGCTTTTCCATGTTCAAAAGTATCTACATGGTAACAGATTTTACAGTAAATTTGCTATTTTTATCCTTCATATACACCCAAGATGTCATCAAATTACAACGACTCACTTTGTGGGCATTATAGTAGCTTACTTTAAGTCAGAAACCCCTTATTTTTATTTATTTATCTATTTTTAATTTAGATTTCAACCAACATGCATAAAATTAAGTAAAATTTGTTAACAGGGTTTCATATACGCTGCACTCTGACTATAAACTGCTAGATACTTATTTTATTTAGTTACTATTATTTTATAATTTTAGCAGCAGCATCCTATGTAATACTACATGTATTTGCCAATGGAGATGCACGTTTTTTTCTCAATCCGGTTAAATCCAGTGACTATGGAAAAACATACACCACCACACTATAAGAGCATGTACATAGCTTCATAGATGCATCTGTACTCTCTAGGAATGAACAGAGTAAACCCCAGAAACAAACCCTCCATGGTAGAACCATTATATTAACAAACATTACAATAAAATAAAGAAATTTTGACCATAAGCAAGAATGATAGAACTCTCATCATTAAAATAAACAACTCAAGAACTTAAACTTCAGCAAAGCAAAGTCTGACACAAAAACAGCTACCCGAGCCAAAGACAATCACAAGACCTTTTTTAGTTATGATTTTAATCTCAAAAGCATGACTCAGCAATATGGTGTTGATTGTGAACAATGTTACCTAGACTAAGTCTGAAGACATAGCGATTGTACTGCCTAATAAATTCAGCTCAGACTTTACCCCTCTATCCCCTCTGTCTTATCCCTCAAGATATACCTGAACTTAGCTCACCTCCAGCTATCGCACAAGAGCAAGTTCTAAAAGGTCTATCAAAAGCTAAAAATACTGCATTATGGGTCCTGACAATATCCCTGGATGTATCTCCACTAACATGAAGCATGATTTAAACAACCCACTAACAACATTGCTCATCCTTAGCCTCCATACTAGTTTTGTACCAAGCAGCTACAGTCATACTCCTGTGTAAGAGAGGATCTTCCACAGATCCCAGAAATTGCAGACATATAAGTCTGACCAGAGTCATGTGCAAAGCCACTTAAATTCTTATCATGGAACTAATCAGTAAGGACATAGGGAACCTCCAAACCTGGAACTGTCTCAGTTTGGATTCATCAAGGGCATTTTTATGCAATCTGGTCGACTTTTATGAAAGGGTCACCAAAGCAATGGCTGAAGGTAGGATGATACACATCATGTACCTTGACCTGGCCAAAGATGTTGACAAAATCACCCACTCAGGCATAGTGGAAAAACTAAATAAACTGGGAATAAACCCCCTACATCAAAAATTGGATTGCCAACTGTCTCACAGAGAAGACACAGGAGATCAAAATAAGGGAAGTTACCTCCACAAAGAGAATGGTCACCAGTGGAATCCACCAATGTTCTGTGCTGAGACCTGTCCTGTTTGTCGACTACTTTTCTGAAGTAAAGCTAGAACCAAAGGGCTCTGGTTGACTAAGTCTACAGATGACTACAAGCTAGGAGCAGTCATTGAATCTCCAAATGACTTGGCCATCCTGCAGGAAAGTTTGTTCCAAACAAATAACTGGTGCCAAAATCACGGACTGAGACTAAATTGCTTTGGAGAACTGGCAAACTGTACATCAATACCCTGACTGGAGAATGAACGTTCTCCAGCAGAGTATTAATGTACAAGTAATGCCCGCTGACAAATGAGTCTGTTCCTTCATGGAGGCATATCAAGCTGCTGTGGAGCTCAGTCTGCAAAAAAAACTAATGGCCAACATTATTTTTATGCTTGCTAAGCAGCAGTTCTACTGTTAAATGAGCATAAAATGTAAAACAAACAAAAAGAGAGAAAGACTGTGTGTGTGTGTGTGTGTGTGTGTGTGTGTGTGTGTGTGTGTGTGTGTGTGTGTGTGTGTGTGTGTGTGAGTGTGTGTATGAGAGAAAGAGAGAGACAGAGAGAGATTGAGAGAATGAGAGAGAGAGTGATGTGTGACTGAATGCCTGTATGAAAGCAGAGGAGACTAAATGTGTAAGAGGGATCAAGAGAGAGAGAGAGTGAGAGCGATCTTGTGTGAGTGAATGTGTGTATGATAGCAGAAGAGCCTGTGTGTGTGAGAAATCAAGACTGACGGCGATCTTGTGTGACTAAATGCATGTATGAAAGCAGTGGAGACTGTGAGAGATTGAGGAAGAGGGTAAGACCGATTTTGTGTGAGTGAATGTGAATATGAAAGCAGAGGAGACTGTGTGTGTGTATATATGTATGTGTTTGAAAGCAGAAGACACTGTGCATGTGTGTATGGCAGAAAGAATGGGCTCTGTGTAAAACTGTTGTACTTGCTTATTATTTTTTAAGCACTATATTATATTTTATATATGTTTGACATAAAATGCTCCAGGATGTGTGTTAATGTATAATTAATGCCCTTCCAGGAGTGTTAGAAGCCCTCCCCCTGTGGCATCGGGCCTCATATCACCCCTGGAAGGGCGTTAATTACACATTAACACACACCCTGTCAGGAATTATTGCTTGCTTATTATATCCTTTGAGAAGACATCTATAATGGGAAAGCACCACAATGACAATACACCTCTAAGAAGTGATGAAGGTGTTTGGGATTTGGGAACTCATGTAGACAGTAAACTAACTTTCGACCAAATTGCATCCATTCTTGTAAGAACGTCCTTCTATATTGCGCAGCTTATAAACAAAGGGATTATGTTTAGAGCTAGAGATGCCATTGTCTCCCTTTACTCAGCCTTGATTAGACAATCATTGAGTATAATGCCTCTTTTGGCATGTATTGCTTGAGAAACATGTAACAACTAGAACTCTCACAGAGATATTGTACTAAAAGGATATAAAGACTAAACAGCATGTCTTACAGTTACAGACTCAAACCCTGTTACTATACTTAGTGTATTACAGACTACTAAGAGGTAACCTGTGTCTGCCATTCAAGACATCCTCTGACCTGATGTTAGTGGGCCTACTGAACATCAGCAAGTCAAATAGCACCAGAAATATTCAGATAAAGTTTATTCTAGGGCTGCTCCCCATACTACTATCTGACAGAGGCAGCTATTAAATCCTTTATCCCATGCATTGGTCCCCTCAAATTATCTATAAATGATCTCAGTTATTTTCACTAGAGGTAATATATAATTATCAACCATGGGATGCGAAAGGCCAGTCTAACACCAAATTGGACAGGGTAATTCAAGCACTGAAAGAGAAAGTGGCTAAGCTTAAAATGGCCCACAGGGGATGCTAGCCTATTACTTACCTATGAACCTATGACATGTCATTATTCCACTTTGTTGGCAAACCTGGTGTGGGGTGGTATCTTATGTAAGCATGATATTTTTTATCATGTTCTGTATCATGTCATTATTCTGAAGTGAAATGCTTGAAATACGTAACATCTTTGCTTTGCTACAGGAAGACATTGTGATTAAATCTGTGAAACTGTGATGATCTTTGCCATGGAATTTTAACACTTTATATGAAAATGCAATGTATCTAGTGTACTTAAGCTATACGCAGCAATAATAAAGGTGAGTGTGACTTTAACAATAAGGATGAGACAATAACAAAGCTTCATCCTTGTACAGGGAGAACCTAGTAATAAATGCCATTAAATGGTTTGCTGATTCTCCTGACCCCTCTAGAAATGTATGTAGGATAAAAATGCATTGCACTATTTGGTGATAATCATCTTTATTTATAACTTTATTGATCACGAAATGCAAAAACAATGAAACATGCATTCCAGTTGTAGAAATAAATATGATATATATATATATATATATATATATATATATATATATATATATATATATATACATTGGTATACATAACCAGCTGTGATTGGTGAACCATTATTGTACTTAATGCATAATTTCGCCATGTGCAGTCATCATGCTTTAAACAAAAACATTTTTAATCAGCTCTTCAGTTTCCTTCCTGATTTGAATGTAGACACAACAAATGCTTTATCATAAGCCATCACATTTTAAAGTAATTACAAAACATGTATCCACTTTGATAACCATATTCCTGTACCACATCCTTTCCTTTGTATCTGGGCTACTTTAATAATCTGCTTTATAAGAACTCTATATTATTCTGTTGGAGTTTGCTAATCTTTTTGCATTCCTCCCATCAAGATAATATGCTTAATATCTCCATATCTGACAAATATTTGCATAATTCCATAAATGGTATTTTATAAGCTGATATATCCTTCAAAAACTGTACAACCATTTCCCTATCCTTGTTATTTTGAACATTTTATACCCTTAGCATCCATTATTTCCCTAATTGCTTATCTCTAATCGACCAAACAAGACATTAATACACATTGAGCATCTTCCTACTACAAAGTTAAACACAGAAGTAAGTGTGAGCTTTATGATATATTAAGAAACTGCACCACCAGCCATGAGAATTACTTTCCACCTTTTACATTCTATTGTCAAGCTCACAGGCAAAGCTTTGTGAATACAGAGGAGTAAGGCTATGAGCTGTTAATAAGTTACATCATTTAGTACAGCTTTTGCTATAGTGTGACCCTGAGTAAGTGACTTAACCAGAGACTGCTCTGGGGCAATTGGGAATTTCTGTATGTATATATAATTTCTGTATGTATATATGTGTGGGACGGGTGGCTGTCATGCATCCACATACCACTAAACTAATGAGCAGAGCCTGCAACATTGGTTGGGAGGAACCATTAGTCACCAAAGATACCATTTTAAACTTCTGCCTGAGTAGTACATGGGTGATGAAATCCCCCAGCAACTAAGTGGCACATGGGTTCGGAGGAATACTAATCACCAGAGATTACTCTGCCATAATGTGTCTGAAGTGCACATATACGCAACATGGATGGGGGAACACTAGACACCAGGAAGAACTCATATACATCTTGTGCCTTAATGTCATGTAAACATAACTGGGATTGGGAGAACCACCACAGATTAGGGATTACTCAGGAGACTTGGCACTGTTTGCAGACTATATACAGGGATATTGCATATCGCATCTTTAAAGGCACATAGATACAAAAAAGAAAACATTACACAAGGAACCCCTAGATGCCAGGGATAAGAAGCATTCCTTAAAAGTCACATTTAGTATGTGAAACAGGACGAAAACAAGGGTCAGTGTGACAACCACAGTACACATTTAAGTCACATTTAGTATGTACACATTGTAGAGAAATATCAAAGCAGTGAATCATGCTAGATTGCCAGTCTTGGGTCTGGCAATTCAGTGTATGGAACTAAAGTTATGAGCTACAAATCAGCTTCATCCTGTAGTCCTATGTTTGATTACCCCAGCCTCAACTTGCATGCATTTGTAACACTGAGTAGTTCACTTAACCAGACCATGCTGATGGGTCAGCTCCATATCAGAAGTGAAAAACCTGTAGTAGCAATTCCTTAAACTATGGAAAATAAAGTGCAGACAAAAGCAGCACATCTAGTAATGCAATGTCATACCATAAAAAAAACTCCCAATCTTCATTATTTGAATATACTAACAATTAAATTATTGTGCCAAAAAGAAAGAAAATACTCCAACATTGTGCTATCACAATTTGCACACATTTCAATAGTTATGCATTTGTTCCAAATGTCACAGCTGTAGTCCTCAGAACTTCAACAGGAATGCCAAGTGACTCCAGAACATCTTCTATAAAGAAGCTGTTCTGTTAGTAGGTTAATAAATGTGTCTATTTAAGAAATGCATATAATATAAAAATGCAGTTGTTTAAAATAACATATTAGGTGTAGCAAAAGAAATGGCAAAGAAAAAAAAAGAGAGAGGGAGAAAGAAATACAGAGACAGACAAGGGTCTGAGGTATATAGTGATTTATTTGTATTTATTTTACATTTGTTTGACATGAAAGTCTGGCCTGACAAGCTGTCCTTTTTCAGCTGATGCCCGAGGAGAAAAGCTCCACAAATAATGATAATGCTTACAATGGAGAATGCACTGTTATACAAAAAGTATAAAAATCACATGTAAGTATGTGTACATAAACTATGTAATGGTGTCTTAATAGCAATGCTTAGAATATTGGCTGTACAGAGAATAATGTAACAATGTATTAACAAACAGAATACATCCAAAGGTGGTTGTATACAGTCATTTCTTATGTGCTAGCATCCATCCAACTGTACTAATACAAGTGTCTCCTAAATAAAATGTTTTCAGATAGACTGCCAGGGAGCAGTGGCGGCTGGTGACTTCAAATTAAAGGGGGGCTGCAGGAGACAGCTGAATGGGTGGGGCCAATGGGAAGTGGTGTGATCAACTAGAAAGGGGTGGAGCTATGCTCAAAACCACAACTGGAACTTTAATTAAATATGCTGCCCTGGGTGCCAAACCGTCATTATGAGAGTCCAATCAAGACAAAATTAAGTGTAGAAGAAAAAAAATATTTCAATGCATTGGCTACATGACAACTTACTTAATATCTAGATGGTAACACAAAGGTTGTGAGGCATAACAAAATAAATTGCTTTTTAAATACATTACTGGAATGCCAGTCAAAATCAAGTATAAAATAAAATAAGCAGCACTCAACTCAAACCACTTCTCCTTGCACTGCAGTTCTAATTATAATTTATATTCAGCTTTATAAAATTACCAAGTAACATACTGAAAGTAGCAATCTCTGTGATACCCCCACTTGTAAAAAATGTTTCTTATCCTAAAAAGACCTGCTACCTGACAACAACTATCTACTTGTTTCATGGGGAACACGTGATCAAAGTAAAAAATGAACAGCAAACAAGAAACAAGCTCAAGATAAATTGCTTAAAGGATTACTGCACAAGTTATGGACCAAACATGATAGGCTGGCATTCTATTTAGTTTATGGGTAAAGCCTGCAAAGATAACTGCAAGTCTCCAACAAATGTAATGAGCTTCTGAAAATACTGTAATCCTGTCCTTTATTTTAAATACTGTCATATGCATTTCAATACATAAGGCTTATACGTTATCTAGTTATGTAAATATTCTCTGCATGGCAACAATGAAAAGGCTTTCAATGTTGGTAATTCTTTAACAGTACGCTTATTAAAGCTTACTTGCATCTTATAATCTCCGACAAGCTTACCTGATGGTCAATAAAGCATTGTTACTTTAATACAGAGCAACAGGGCAATGCAGCAGCATGCATTTTCTGAAGAATAAGAAGCATAAATCAACAGTATAAAAATATGAACGTACTTGTGGTCTACCTTGGATGGTGGAATACTCTGCACACTTACACTGCATAACTGCTCCTTGCCTTGCTTGGACACATCCAGAGCCACTACAATGGAGAGTGGGGTGCAACAAGTAGGTCATAGTTTGAAATGTCTCTGGCTGACGGTGATGGCTCTGACACTTATACCTCACAACCTCAGAGCAAGAAATCTGGACAAAGCCATACACAGAAGTGGGACACGGGCCCAAAAATAAAGACAATGTTTAAATATTGCCGTTATAAACTTAGAAAGATAATAGAATAGTAGTAGGTATTGCATTAGTATGAATATTTGAAGGTATGAAATCTGAAACTCAAATGTCTGCCATTATTTTCTAACTTCAGTCTTTAATGATTTGCTACTAATTTGCCAGAAAACCACAATTTTATCAAAAACAGACCAAAAATATTATGTAAATATAAAATTGCAACACAATACAGCTGGGAACCTGTCAAAAAAGGGACACCTTTTTAAAATTAGTATTGTTAATTTGAGCAGCTGACAAAATAAGATCATCTACATGCATTTCTGAAATAAAAGTAATCTATAACTCTGATCATTACAGTTATTTATAATTGTAAACCCTCCACGTTTTTGTTGCAAAATTGCCATTTTGCAAAGGGATTATAGGGGGAGAGCAACATTTTGAGCCAAAATTGGGGACAGTTGAAAGGTTTGGATATTCCTAATTGTATAAAGTGATTTATTTGCACGTACCTCTCAACCTCTTAATGCAGGAAATCTGGACAAGGCCAAATATACTGGGAGAACATGCAAGCAGTACTAAAAATTGCTCTTGTATAAACTTAAGACAGTTGACAGAATAACAGGTCTTGCATTTTTCTGAAGGTTATGACATCTGAAACTCAATGTCTGTCATTATTTAGTGACTTCATTCCTAAATGATTTGGCAAAAGCCACAAATTTTATGAGGAACAAACCAAAATTAAGAAGCAAAAATCTATTAATTCTGCAAAAGTTTGGACAGTTGAGAGGTATAGTTCAGCCGGGGCTGTCTGAGTTTGCTGCCCCCCCCCCCCTCACAAAATCATGGTTGAATGGAGCACCCCACCCCTCCCGTAGCCATTCCAATGTCCCATTCCTTGATTATTTTGCCCCATTTGCCATAAACACTGTAATGTGCATACTGCTTTACTTCTGCGATGATATGGATTTCATTTGAAAGTTTTATTTTATATTTTACAGCATAAACTCTAATAGATATCTGCTAAACAAAGCAATGCAGTCTCACAATGAAAATAGACTTAGCATTAAAACCTCTCTGCCCTTGAAACTCACATTCATTGAAACAGCATTGAAACCCACATTCAAAGAAAATACATTTTGCCAGTGGCAGATAAAGATAAATTTTGGGCTGTTTTCAAATCATAGGCCCCTTGAACGTGAAACATACACATGTTCTTTGATACACCTTCCTGACTGTATTAAATTATATTCCTTATACAATACAGTACATTTGCTAGAGGGCATTTTAAAATTGTTTTGAACATTTTTCCAGTAAACAATTAAACAAAATGCATGCACCAATAATGACAAAACTGCCCAATTCAGAACATTTCCATCATAAAAGTCTACTCAAACTTCACCAGTCCACCAGTATCAGTAAATATGCACAATCTCTGAAAAAGTAAAAGTCATCTAAATAATTCCACATTAAAGAAATCTGTTAACTAATGAAAAGGTTACTGCTAGCAAACAACTTTATATGTCATTGTTTCACTAACAAATAAAGTGCCTGTTGCCCTTGAGGAATACATTGCTTATGTTGCATTAAAAAAAATTATAATGCTAGTAATATTGCAATAGGGAATGGATGGCAAACTGATAACAAGTTCATAGTTACTAGGTATCTTCACCAAAGAGGACTGCAGCATCCATCCCTTTTACAACAGAGTACAGTATCAGCAATATATCTACTTACTGTGGGAGTAGAACCCACAGCCTTCTGCATCAAAAGCAAGCACACTACCTCTTGTGCTATTTACAATGTAAGCAGATACAGCATAAGCAGCAGTAAACTTTTGTTCCTCTGCAGCTCTCAGTTCCATGTAAAATCTACTCAACACTCAGCTGTATCTCTGAACTTTGCAGGACAAGAAATCTGGACAAAGCCAAAATTTATTTGGGGGGAGGACAAAAGCCCAAAAACCAGGGACACATTTTAAACATTGCTTGTATAATGTTAGAAAGTTGCTAGAATAAAATGATGTTATCACCATACATTTTACTGCCAAGTATTGAACCCAGGTCCCTGTACAAAACAGCCAGAGCAACATACCACTATGCCAAATCATCTATTTTTATGAAAGAAAGGAAGACTGAAACTTAAATGGCTACCATTTAGTGAATTCAGTTCTCACCATAGCTGTCAACATCTTAGCACAAAACACCGGAACAAAGTCAGTAATGGGGGAATACAGCCCCCAAACATATTCAGTGAGTTCAGTTATCATCATAGCTCTCATCCTTGGCAAAAAAATCCTGGATGAAGCAAATAATGGGAGAATACAGCCCAAAAAATAGGGACAAATGTCCACTGAGTACACCAGAGCAAACCCACACAAACACAGGGAGGACATGCAGACCCCACACAGAAGGCAACCCAGCCAAGAATCAGACCAAACAACCCATAGATGTCAGGTAACACTGCACCACTACACTACTGTCTGTTTTAAGTAACAAAAATACAGAAACCGCAGATTTTATGAGGAACAGAACAGATATGAGGCAAAAATCTGCAAACTCATTAGACCCATTATAGAGTACAATGCCCCTTTTGGTATGTACCTCACAAGACATCTACAACAACTGGGAAGACCAAAGAAATACCTCACAAAGAGGATTACTGGCCTCAAACAGATGCCCTATGCAGACCGTCTCAAAAAACGACAGATTTACGCCATTGCATATCGCCTACTCAGGGACGATCTCTGCCTAACATACAAAGCTATGTCAAACCCAGAGTTGTTGGACATGCTCCACTTAAAGAAATCCCAATCCCTCCGAGCTACACACTCTAGGGACCTAAACCTTGCCACCACAATAAACATAACATGCTGGAGGGATAGATTCCTGCCCCAGAGACTTCCCATACTCTGGAACAGACTACCTATCTATGCCAAACAGAGCTCCTCATTAGCACTCTTCAAGAAAAATCTTGATGATGGGAAATTCACCCCGGGGATCACTTCTGTGGCTCTGCTTGACAGGGGCACAGGAAAATAATTTTCTTGGGTGGCGAAAGCCAGGGTACATTTTTTGGCTAGGCTTGTATGGGCCAGAGACTTCCCATACTCTGGGACAGACTACCTATCTATGACAAACAGAGCTCCTCATTAGCACACTTCAAGAAAAATCTTGATGATTGGATGGGAAATGGGAAATTCACCCCGGGGATCACTTCTGTGGCTCTGCTCGACAGGGGCACAGGAAAATAATTTTCTTGGGTGACGAAAGCCAGGGTACATTTTTTGGCTAGGCTTGTATGGGCCATAGGGCCAATAGCCTAGTACCTACCTATGAACCTATGAACCTAAATGGTGGTGGGTAGGAAATTCAGGCTCTTGCCCCTTGGGACCAAGGTTCAGGGTTCAAGTCTTATTCTCTACCCACCACAATGAAGCAATTGAGGCATTACACACACACACACACACACACACACACACACACACACACACACACACATACACACACACACACACACACACACAAACACACACACACACTCCTCCGCACCGATACTCCGATCAGTCCTGCGTGCTGTGATCTCTGCAATCCTGTGCCCACCCAATCAGTCCTCCATAGTGGCCCATGCATGCTATGGTCTCCCATGAGATGTGTTGGTCCAGCCCTGGGTGATGCAGTCCAATGACCTTCCGGTTTGTGTGGTCATCACCGCACAGATCTCTGGGTTGGAAGGGCAGAGTTTCCTGCCTTCCCTATCCAGACTGCCTAGCAGTCTGGAGCTCAGTAATGCCTGAGCATGCGTGCTTGGAGTTCTGGTCTGCCTAACACAGCATTCAGGAACTAAGCATGCATGCACGGAGTCCGGGAGATATATATATATTTTTTATATGTTCTACGGTGGGGAACCCATTTTATAGGTAGGAGGGCTGCAGTCCTGCAGTCCTATAGCACGAGCCACCCCTGCCAGGGAGGTCCAAAAATGACAGTATAATATCTTAGCAATGGCTGCTGCAGGAGCATAACCAGTTGTCAGTTGGATGTAATTTAGGTGTCTGTTTGAATTTTGAAATTATGGAGGTATGGAGGTACTTTTTATGTTTGCTGGGAGTGAGTTCCACAGTTTAGCTGCTATACAGTGGGAGTAAAAAGCTTCACCAACAGAGATGTTAGCTTTGGTTATGTTTATTAGAGATTTGTTGTTAGAACAAAGGACTCATAACGGTGAGCTAAACAGACATATGAACTGCTGCAATCTTTGTGAAGCGCTTGGTGTTACTGACAATGTAAGGGTTAAGTCTCAGTTGAATACTACAATCACAAATTCTACAGTAGGATGAACTAAGGACAATGGCATGCCTACTGAACAGGTCATGTGACATGGTGTGGTCACAAGGCATCAGTCAGGCAACTCTTCTCTTCTGCACAGAAACATTTGTTTGTTTTTCTTTATAATTTTCAGAAAGTAATTTTTCATTTGTTTTTGTCCTTGTATTCTTACTATATGATGCTAAAAGAAATGCTACCCAATTTTGAAATTTAGAGTTCAGGACAGGTTCAAAGAGAAAAAAAGAATAGGTTTAAAACAGTACAAATCTATAACATTCTTTGCAGCAATTGTAAAGTTCTCGATTTTTCTGAGCACTATTTTTCTTGGTTGAGGGAGCCAAGTAACACTGCAAAGTAATTTTGAAATAGCTTACATGAAGATAGAATATAATGCAATCAGTATTACAGTACAAAAAGCTAAATTGAAAAGGCATTTAGTCTCAATATTTATTTGGATATATTTTCATATCATTTCCATACACACACACACACACACACACACACAAACACACAAAATTATCTCTCTCTCTCTCTCTCTCTCTCTCTCTCTCTCTCTATATATATATATATATATATATATGGGTTCATGTCAAACCAACGACATGTTAAAATATCGAAAATCACTACACCGAAATGAAACCGTCGACAGTTGAAAACATCGACAGTACATGTATACGAGACTACAGCGCTAACATGGGTCCTTCAAGGGGGAAGTAAAGGATATGAAATTATACTGTACTCATACTACTTCCCCCTTGTTGCAGGACCCATGTTAGCGCTGTAGTCTCGTATACATGTACTGTCGATGTTTTCAACTGTCGACGGTTTCGTTTCGGTGTAGTGATTTTCGATATTTTAACATGTCGTTGGTTTAACATGAACCCATATATATATATATATATATATATATATATATATATATATATATATTAATGAGATGTAGGAGTGCAGAATATTATATCAAATTGACTTTTACATCAATGTGTGAAAAAGTTCAGTGGATCGAAAATCAGCTGATCACAAAGTACCAGGTTTTCACCAGTAGATCAATCATTGTCTAGGAGGGATTGCTGTATATGTCCTTTCCCCACTGTAGTATGATCTCAGAATTGGTATATATATAATTACAGAGAGTGTTGTTTTTTTTATCCTTTGTGGATCAATAATCATGCGCAGGATTCATGAAGCCTCCGTGTAAGAGTTACAAGGCTTACACGGAGGCTGCAGTTAAACGGTGTGACGTCAGCATGCCATGCATATGCATGAGGGCATGCTGAATCACACCTAAGGCTAACACCGTCCATGTAAGAAAGTAGGGGGCGTGTCCATAGGGCGAGCCCTGCAAACGGACATGCCCCCATAAGAGTAAAAGTCCCAAAAGTAAACCCCCACGACAGAGTCCGTGTAAATGTGAATAAACACAACACATGATGCCCCCACAGACTATAAACATAAAATGTATAAATGAACATCTTATATTTTTTTTATAAGTTGTAAAGATGTTTGCCCGTGAGTGCACCCATTTGCGCGGGCGTGCCCGGCGCTCAGCCACAGTTAGCAGTCAGTGGAAAAGCATATAAGAACTAAATATGCAAAGTAAACCAAGAAGCAATAGCATAGCAGTAGAGACGTTGGCTGAAGAGGAGGCAGTCATGATTCGAGCCCCCACAACATCAATTTTTATTTTTAGTGAAATAAGCACGAAACAATTCCCTGACATATATGTACATATATAAAATTATATTTTATGTAAAATGCAATGAAATGGGCCATGTATTTTGAAGAAATGTGGGATAATAAAAAATAAAAAAAATGTCAGATGTGCCCATAGCTGAGCTACACTCTAACAAGTTGAGTATATCTGCCCATAGGTGAGCAGTGTTTTAACAGGTGTAAAATGAGTTCCCGTAGGTGAGCAGTAGTTTAACATTTATTTATTTATTTATTTGCAGTTGGTTTACCAGGATAGTCCATTGGGCCAAAAAGAACCCATTTTCAATGGAGTCCTGGGGAGAAAAGCTCCAAAACAAACATTACAAAAAGATTACATTAGTTTACAATTTCAATCATAGAAAAAGGCAATGGAGCAGCTGAGGAGAGACAATCAGTCAGCAAAGCTGATTATGTTTGGAAAGGTTAGCAAGTCTAAAGTGGGAAGGAACACAGATAGGTGGGGAGGCTGTTATAGAACAGGAGAGTGTGATAAGTAAGAAAAAGGGTACAGTGTAAAGTGTTAGAGTAGTTCAGTTAATAGAAGTATGGAGTCATAATGGCAGAATGTGAAAGAGATAGGCAGGAGAAAAGCTTAGATGGGATAGGGGAGCCACTTGCAGGGCAAAGCTGGTAATACAATCAACTATAATGGGGAGGGTAGGCTCTTGATTATTTAGGGGAGTGAGAAAAAAGTAGTAAGTGGGGTACTGAAGGTGGTGTAGGATATGTGTATACTAAAGAAGCTAGTTTTAGGGGGTAAGAGGCTGCTGGCTGACTGGGCTCAGGACGAGCTTTAGAACCCCTGAAATAATAGCAGGCAGTAGTAAATGTTATAGGCAGGACATAGGTAACATACGTTTAGTTTCTTTTCCTTGAGAGAGGAAGCAGGGAGTAGAGGCTGAGAGATGACACCACGGTTTAATGTTGAAAGGGTCCTTTGTCTCCAGGTAGGTAGGTTCTTGGAAAATATAGGCTGGAAGGTAGGTTCTTAGAAATATATAGGCCGGAACAGCACAGTGTAGAGCAGGGTACTTGTGGAAGAGAGAGAGAAAGAGACAACAGTGGTGGTGAGTAGCAAGAAGCTAGCATTAACATAAGTATGTTAGTTAGTACAAAGTTGAGCAAAATAACAGTTAGACAATGTACATTCACTGTTAAGTACTATGTTACTAATTTCCAAGCAGGTTATATTCTGGAGGCTCAGTAGGGCTACATACAACTCATGAGCTCAAGGACATACTCAGTCAAGAATATTAAAAAACAGTACAGCCAAAATCAGGAACAATGCATAGAAATAAACAGGATTGCTATGTTTTATCACTTGGTGAGAGTTAGGACTGGTAGCAGGCTCACCATTTACACTAGGCTTTGAACTAGGAGGCAGCACATTTATTAATATACAGCATGACATAAGCTTCCATGTGGTTAGCAAGATGCTAAAGGCATTACCCAGCCGCTTAAATAAGTAATTAGCTAGCGTAGTGTAAGAAGATGTAGTCTCCAATATTCCTGCTGGGCGTGTTATAGCTTCAGCGTGGTCATATTAATTAAGTAAATATGTGTGTAATTAATAATACTTCTACTGTACACAATAAAAGATGGTAAGTTACCAAGCGTCCTAAAATGTCATGGCACCCGTAGTGGTTGCATCAACTATGGCATTTGATTGCGCACATAGGAGCCTCCACGTGGTCTACGGACTGCTACTAGTCATACAGTGCAATATGGGTATAGAAAGTAGAAACCGAGCTCTATATTAGTAATCTACTCTATCTTGAATATCGGAACTAGAAATTAGGCTGTAGCCTCCTATTTGTAATGTGGCCGAGTCAATCTAGAAAAATAGCTCAGAAAAGGAGATTCAGCACCCGACTTGCAATTCAGACATTACAGGCTACAAGGTGTAGCTCAAAAAGGACAAACATCAGTAGCTGTAAGCCCTCAAGTGAAGCTAGCTCCACACTGTTACCGGCTATGGCTTCCGACTTGTGAGCCCAGTTACAACTACACAATATAGTTCCAAAAGACCTACAGTAGATATTGAAAGCCCTCAAATAAAGCTAGTTGTAATTATAGTATTATAGCAATTATAGGCTAAAATTAACCTGAGGAAACAGAAGTCACGGCAGGTAAAATGAGTCTGTTTAAGCACACTCGCTTGGCTCTCAATATATAAAAACAGCTGTTGCAGGTTAAAGCTAGAAACCAAGCAGTAGAAACAGCTACCGTTTTGGCTTGTAGGGAGTATCCGTGCTAATTGTTTTAGCAGGAACAAGCAGGGACGAAACATATCATGAACTATTTAACAGGCAAGTCAGCAACGGACATTTAAGTGTAGTCCAAACAATGCAGCTGTCTACGAAGCCTTTACCAACTTAATTCTGACCTCGCAAAGCCTTTTAAGATAACTGTTGTCAACATAAGCACAGAAACAACAATTCCGACCTCTCAAAACCTTTCAAGACATTTGTACGGCATAACAAACATAGAAACAACATGGAAAGTACAATATAGCAGCTATACCAGCTTTACAATTAATGTTGTAAAAGTAGCTCAAGCCACAGAATATTTAAGCAGCTGTTAACGCCATAATTCCGGCACTTGAAACATAGCCGTTCATGGAGAGGTACCACGAGGGCAATTGAGCATTAAACGACCTTTCCTGGCGTGTTATTGCAAGCAGTTATAATCTTTGACTAGCAGAGAAGGTTATAATGCTAAGGCGCACACAGTAGTACATAATAATAACCGTCTTTAAGCATGTAAGAAAAAACAGTTAAGAACTATTGTCAAAGGGTGAAACAAATACAGTCAACTGTTCGCTACTTACCAGGGGGAAAAGATGCCGGACCAGAGCAGACAGCAGCCAGGGGCAATGCTAGGGTAATAAAGATGGCGCCACGCCAAAGTAGGGGTATTTATGTCTTTCTAAAGAATAAAAGGCGGGAAGGGGAGGGGAGAAGGGTGATGAGTCAGGAGGGGGAGAAGACAAGCGAAGAGGTCTATTGGTTATCCTCACGGTGGAGCATGAGTTTCTGAAGACACCAGAAACCAGGAATGCAGAGAACTGAAGACAGGTAAGGGCTGTGGGATAAGATAAGTACAGGTGGTGGAGATGTGTAAAATGAGTGCCCAGGGTTGAGCAGCATTTTAACACACTGAAACTGTGTGCCCGTAGCTGAGCTGAGCGTAATATGCATGCTGATAGCCAAACAGCACGTAAGCCAGCGTGCCCCATTTGTGCGCAGCTGCGCACCGCACCAACAAGCTAACCGGCGGGCAATGTTGAGCAAGCTGCATCAAAATTGCCTTTACACAGGCACACCTCCTAGCCTGTGTAGACAGTCATAAAATATAAAAAGCAATGGCCAGGCTCCAACTCAGGATACCATGCACCATAGTCAAAGTACTGAACCACTAAGCCATGACAGCTGCTCTTAGAAATGCAGTAATAGCATATATATTGGAATGAATGGAAAGAGGAGCATGACAAAGCAGGTTTTGTGAAGCTGATACAATTCCAAAATGGCCAATCACAAATAAGAGGGGGAAAAACAGCATATATAAGCCCCATAGGTGGGAATACACAGCATAACCGATTGTGGAAACGACTTGCAGTCAGGATGGCAGGTGTAGGAGAGGGTAGTTGCTTCCGAGCACAGAGATGGGGCATTGAGGAGTCCAAATATATGGTTTGGCTCCTCGTCCATGATCATGAGGCCCAACTCATGCAGGGCCAGGTCCTGTGGGGAGCATATAGGGCTGAGGCATGGGACCAGGTTGGCACATGATCTCACCAGTGCCACAGGAATACCAAGGACTGGTGAACAGGTCCGTCACCACCATGCGGACCTGAAGAGAAGAAAGCAGGACCAAATGAACCGTTGGATCCAGGAGGCCCGGCAAATGCCCAACTCCCCACTACTGAGTAAGGTATATGTAATTATTTATGTAAGAAAGTAACCTAGCTGTATTATGGAGATGTGTATTCCAATATTACTTCATTTATATTGCAGCTGCAGGTGTCCGTTCTGCGAACCGTCGAGCCTATGCCAATAGGCTGGTGCGGTTGCGCCACCAGGCAGGTCAGTAATTCTCTCCCTGTAACTGTAAAAAAATATAAGTATGACAGCTTGCAAAAGAGTGCAGTGTAGTCACTTATTAATAAAATGTGCAAGTAACAGTGTAAGAGAGTTTGCAAGTAGTGCTTGATTACAAAAGTGTGATGCAGCCTGTAATCCAAAAATAAAAATGAAACAAGTCTGAAATAAAGATGTCCCACCTGTAATATAATAGTATATAACCTGCAGTAGGCTGAAAAGTACAGCTACAGAAGCTGAGTAAAACACATGTGTGAAATATAGCCCTGTTTAAATTCTGAAACATGACACAAGTGAGACTGTTGGAAAGGATTGTTATAACTAAACGTAAAACATGTCAATAAAGCCTAGAATTAAGTACCATCCTGAATTGTAAAAATAAAACAAGTGAGAGAGTGTGGGAAAGAGGTATGAATCCACCAATAAAGTAGTAATAACTCCTGAATAAAGTATACTGCAGTCAGTACAGAATGAAATGAATGTGACAGGCACAACCAAACAGCAACATGTGTTGAAAAAAGTACTGAAGCTGGAATGTGTGTCCCAAAATCTGGATATGTTGCTCTCAGTTTGCAATATGCAGATAGTATGGCTGTATGAAATACCAAGCATCCACAGTTGTCTATAGCCATATAAAGCAAATGTAGCAAGATGATGTAGCTGAACAGAGCCAGATATGAATGTGTATGAATAAATATGAAATATATATTGATGTAACAGTAACATTCCTATCACCAACCTGAATAAGTTGTCACATAGGAAACTGTAGTCAGACCTGTAGTGTGTATATATCTGTAGCTAGTAGAAATGTACAGCATATCTATAGGTATTTGAAGTTGTTAATGAAGTATATCTTCACCCTACCCTATAACCACCAAAAAATCCATTCTACGTGAAATGGGTATATGCATTCACAATTAACACCCCTGGACATTTGTCCTGTTGGTTCATACATATTTGCATGTACATTGATGCATGTGCCCTGTTCATACATCCAAACCTGATGGCCTGTTGCCATCAATCAACCCTGCATGTTGTTGGATTGTGTATTGTTGTTCAAATTATGCATGTGTTATGCTTGCTGTTCAATGGCTTGAATTTATGGGTGTTTGGTTAATGGGAATACTAATGCATGCTGTTACAACTAATTGTGAATGGTATTGTACATTACTAACCCAAACTGTCATAAAATAATGCAAAACATAGGACGACAGGGAAGGTGGGTTCCAGCGGAACCACCTCTCCCACCTCAGCTGGTGAGTGCACCTGGCAGTAGTGCCCAGGCTGGACCCTCCTCCGGTGGCCCTGTGCCTCCTGCAGGTGGAAGCGCTGCAGGGGATGGAGCTCGTCCCCCCTCTGCAAGCATGGCCAGAGGAGAACATCCACTCACCCTCCATAGTGTCCGGACTGTGGAGCGTAGGGAGATCCGGCATGCTGTGCTTGGGCCCCTACGCCAGCTTGAGGCACGGGTGGCACAACTCATGGGCGTGCCTGCTGCCCAACCTACACAGCCCCCAGCACAGCCCCGTCCTGGGCAGTGAAGGCACAGTGGCAACTGTCCATGGGTGGGGATCTCAGTTCCACTGTTGCCATCTGTGGGCTCATGGGCTCGAGATATCCAAACATCCATCCCCGTCAATTGTGTAACCCCCCCCACATGTGTCATACACCACCCCTGTATGCGTCTTGTTTGTCTTGTCTGTTAACCTCCCCTACCTACCTCCCCAGCTATACCGACTTCCTGTACCTGACATACCACTCTCACCTGAAAAAAAAAAAAAAAGGGGCACTCTGTACCCACAAAAAAATTACGCACCATACATAGCTGCCCATTTTGTACACATGTCTGCTGGACATGTAAACTGACAATTACAAATGGCTGTACAACAAATATTATTGTTGTCCTCACACCTCTCTCAGGGGTGGAAGGTTTCAAATTTCACACCAAATTACAAACATATGCACAGCTGTTGCTGACGAAGAAATGGGCAGCTATGAGCCTTTCCTACATGCCTCCTGCAAAACCCGAGCGTGTTTTCCTACTGTCCTACCCTCTTTGTGCCCCCTTTTTCACCACTTTCCTATCTCCCCATTTCCTTTTCTTTAAAAGAAAATAGCGCGTGTGTGCGCGAGAGTAAGCACTTTTAAGCAGTAGTAAGCGGGTGTGTGCCAAGCTAAGCGGCAGTGCGAATGTGTGAGCTCCGCGCAAACCAGCGCTAACCCGCTTACAACTGCTTAAAAGTGCCTTAGTCACTCTGAATGACAAGGCCTGTAGTATTCTCAGCAGCAAAATAAAATACCTCCCTCAGTCTCGAACCCAGGAAACACTAGTCTGCATGACTTACCACTAAGCCATGACTGCTATACAAGAACATTGTGCTGAAAGAAATATATCATAAAATAGTAGGAATTAATGTAAAGGGAATATAGCAAGTCTAGTACACAAAGCATGGCATGTATATTTACTGTCAAATCTAGTGGATTTGTAAAATAGTACTGTGTGCTGAGAAACAGTCATGCTAGTTGGTAGCTACTAGGTAATAATGTCACTAGCATTTGGCAAGCCACACACATACTCAGAGCAGGATAAACACTGCGATAGTTGAATAGTTAAGAGATCAGACATAGCAACTGTGACTGAGTTACAGGGATGTCTCTAATGTGAAAACAAATGTCAACTGTGCCCCACTGACACCCTGTCAAATGTACTAACAGTAGGCAGAAAGGTGTAACTACACATGCAATGGTAACTATGACTGACTGAAGGTATGCACCACCTGCACGTCACAAATGGTTTACTAATACATATGCTTGAAATAACCCACAGTCACAACTGCAGAATATCAGAATATGTCATTGGAGTAACCCATTGCTATGTACCATTCCATGAGGCTGATAAAAGATGCTCCGGAGAGTATCTGAGGCCTGCTCAGCAGCATGATCAAATACCCTTGTAAGTGTCAAGGCCCACACCATGGCCAGACCACACTGCATGCAGTAACACTCTACCACAACAATCACATAGGGAATTGCTTCCCAAACAGATTTAGCAAGCATTACCAGCTGTGAATGTAAATGGACAATAGGAAAGCCATAGCAACACATTACAGGAAAGACACCTAGCAGGCATACAAGGAGTGAATGTAAAGGTCAAATATTGAAGCCATAGCAACAGATTGCAAGAGCCACTGCTATATACCAGTTACACCACAATCCCCACAGGAAAGCACACACACCCATATACACAGTATTACTAGTCGTAGGTGTCAGTTTACATACACACGGAGAAGAGGACACTGGAGGAAGGAATACTCAGCTTATAGAACAACATGCATTGCAGTGTCTACAACACAGCCTGAAATATGAGAGACATGCCAACCCTTGCACTCGCAGAACAGTGTCCACAGCAAACCATCATGGTCCCCACCCTGATAATCTGAAAGGGCTATGCCTACCTAACAGACCTTTTTATAGCACAGTCTTGTAATCACAGTGAGAACTGCAATCACTACACAACAGGCTGCATACAATTAGTAAATGCTGGCTAACAATTGGTGCAGAGTCCATCACATGGCCATGTGCAGATACCTACAAAAGCATCCTGTACTCCCAGTCCATACATGCAATACTTTCATTGCACCCACTGGAGGTAGAGAGAGAGAGAGAGAGAGAGAGAGAGAGAGAAAAGAAAGAAAGAAAGAGAAAGAAAAAAAAAAAACCTGTAACAACAAAACAAAGAGGCCGACAGCAGGCCAAGTAACTGCAAGCCTACGCAAATAGCTGCAACAAACACAGGTAATGTAAAGTACTACTATAATACTCTACATACTGTGTACCCTCCAGATGTGTTATTGGTCTGTATCTATGTATACGAAGATGTGCATAGGGCCGGGAACATACTGCAACTGTCACTGAAGGTTCCACATACATATGTATGTGACGGTAGCTATGTGCACATAGCAATGTAGGTTGTAGTGCAGTGTACAAGTAGTTTGTACAGTAATGGATGTTCAGCAGAACGTTACTGTGTGTATACATATGTGGAACTAAAAAGGAGTATATATATATATATATATATATATATATATATATATATATATATATATATATATAATGTATATACGTATGTATATCGAGATGTGTATGTATAAATATATATATATATATATATATATATATATATATATATATATATATATAATATGCATATGTGTATACATAGATAGAGAGGGATGTAGAAATACATAGACATATATAGTTTCACAGTGTCATAGTTTAGTGCTAGGCTATCTGCAGACAGTGTATGGAATAGATTTATAAACTTGCGCCTCTGTATAGTAGTGACACAGTGAAGACCCCCCCCCTACATAATAGCATTAGTTTACTGTGCCTCTGTCTAGTAGTGACACAGAGATGACCCCTGCTGTAAACCTATGATGTCCCATCCACTCGTCAAGAATGCACATGAAGAGTGTCAGTGAGAGTCTCTGCCTAACATGAACTGGGGTCCTGTTCCACAGTATGGGAAGCCTCTTAGTGATGGATCTGTCCCTACAGTATGTCCTATTCATATGTGTGCTGAGGTTTAAATCCATAGCTGTTGTGGTTTCTCGTGGATTTGGATTGTATGAGGTGGAACATGTCCATCAATACCTGGTTGGACATGGCCTACTACTTCAGGCACAGATCACCCCTACGTAGGCAGTATGCTATGGAATAGAGCATGAGTTACGTTAGTCTGGCAGCATATGAAAGTTGTTGGAGACCCTTGATCCTCCTGGTGATGTACTTACAGGGTCCCCCTAGCTGTTGCAAGTGCCAGGTGAGGTACATACCAAATGGGGCATAGTACACAGTCATGGGCCTGATAAGGGAGGAGTATAGGGGTACAATGACCCCTTTTGTTCTGGATGTGAATCCCTTCATGATAAGGTGGGCAAGGTAGGAAGTCTATCCAACCACTTTGGCAATGTGGGTGTCAAATGAGAGGTCAGCATCGATCAGTGTCACCAGGTCTCCGATTACTTTGTCTGTACTCAGTGGGTTACTGCCTATGTGATAATATGTGGGTACCGTGTCCATCCAAAAGGGTATGAGTATACATTACGTGGCATGCAGTTTAAGGCCATGACTCCGGCACCAGTTGTCGGTGTCCATGAGGCCTGTCAGTAGGATGTATGTGTCAGCTGGTGCATCGACTATGGCACCTAGTATGCAGTCATCTTTGAACATTATCAGCCACTACCCTCCCATGTCTGCTTCCACATCTGAGAATTATATGCCAAACATGAGCGGTCCCAGGACAGAGCCCTGTGGGACACCACTTGTGACTGGCTCTGAGTCTGACATGGCACCAGTGAGTTTGACTGTAGGGTTTCTATCCATTAGCCAGTTTGCAACCCATCTTGTGACATATGGATTTACATTTCAGCTGCTGATCATGTCTTTGATGCCAGAGTGCGGTATTGTGTCGAAAGCCGTAGGCAAGTCCAAGTAGGCTGTATGGACCGCTGTGCCCTCGTCAATGGCTCTAGTGACTGACTTGAAAAGGTCAACCAGGTTCATAAGGCAGGATCTGCCCTCTACATAGCCACACCGGGTGGGATCAAGTGTCTAAGTCCCCAATGTCTCTGTGTATGCGTTCCATAATGATCCTTTCCATAACGTTGCAGACCTGGCTGGTTAAGCTTATGGGGTGGTAGTTACCAGGGTCTGTAGAGGTGCCTCCTGTGTGGAGTGGGACTACTGTTGCTCTATGCCAGTGTCCAGGTACATATGCTGTAGTAAGGCTACAGTTGAATAGCATTTAATGTGCATGTGTAGCTCCTCTTGGAGTTCACGTAGCATGCAACCTGCAATACCATCGGGTCCCATTGATGCTGTGTTTACAGCTTTGCTGAGGGTGGTTCCCAGCTTGACATCTGAGATGACAGGGAGGTTACAGTCAGCTGGGATAAGTAATTCCTCATGTGTGGGTGAGGGAGGGGAGAAATCTGCACTGAATCTGTCTGCCAGAATGTTGGCATTATCTGTGTGTTCAGTGTAGCGTTTGTCACTGTGAACTAACTTTGAACATATCTGAGGGTTCCCACCCAGGTGTGTAACATAGCAGAAGAAGGCCTTGTAGTTATCTGTAGTGTGCATAGCGATGTCCCTCTCATTGTTGGCCTTGCATGTTTGTACGACCAAACTTATCTTTCTACTACTGCTGATCAGAGATGCCGTAGCTCTATGGAATTATGCTCTGCCGTGCAGTAGCTACCTTCTGTTGTTATACAATTTGTTCAATGCTGGGGTCCACCAGACAGGATGCCTGCCCTTGGTGGAGAGGGTTATGGTTTTATTTGTGATTGCATGATCCATGCATTCTTGGAGATGTCCATAGAAAGCATATGTGAAGGTGTCTGCATTGTGGGAAGTGGTTTCCACAGGCCCAGTGGGCATTAAGGATACCAACTCAGTTATAAGAAGTGTAAAGTCGGCATGCGAGAGGTTTCCCACTGTAGTCTTTTGTGTTGTGGGGGAGGTGGGATATATATATATATATATCCAGGGGGATTAGTCTGTGGTCAGATGTGACTAGTGAGGGGTATACTTCCGGTGTGCAGCACATTGTCCCCATGTTTGTGATGATCAGGTCTAGTATATTATCTCCTGTTGTGGGAGAGGTGACTAGCTGTTCCACTGCATTTGATTTAGTGAATTCCGGGAACCTTTGGGCTAGGGTGTTTGGGGTAGAATAATACACCCAGTGTATGTTAGGGTAGTTGAAGTCTCCCAATATGATGGTGTGTGGTGGGACATTCATATCCTCCAATGTCTTCAGGAAGGCTGACTGTGGTTCCTGAAATTGGGAGGGTGGTCTGTAACATGCTACCATTTGCATAACAGGTTTGCCTACGGTTATCTGCACCTGGATGGTCTGTGATGCTTCATGTGTTGCCACTAACCTGGAGGTGTGGGTGTCCTTCATGAATATGGACACGCCCCCTCCCTTTTTGTTTTGTCCCGAGTCCGGGGGCCAAAAAGCATGATACGGGGTATAGCCTGGTACCACTGGTGTGCTCTCAGGAGCCTTGAACCAGGTTCTCACTTACTGCACAGACATCTAGATTGGTAGAATATGTATGTACAGATATATGTAATATACACATACATATATAGATATCTGTAGAGACATATACATATACAGATAGATATGACTGACAACAGATATGTCTGTATATGACTATCTCTCTCTCTCTCTGTCCCACCCCCTCACACTCTCACTCTCCCTGTGTCTCTCTCTCACTCTCTCCCCCTCTCTCCCCACATCTATATGTATATATCTACATCTATATATACATATTTTATATACATATATATAAACATATATGTATATATATATATATATATATATATATACAGATATAAATATATCAAAAAAAAAAAAATATATATATATATATATATATATATATAAAAAATATATATATATATATATATATATATATATATATATATATATATATATATTGCCATACCTCCAAAGCAGACACCCAAGCAACCGCTACCCCAAAACAAAACACGTGCAACACATATCTCACAAAGCCAGTGTGCCAAACAGTCACAGCCCTTAAGACTAAACAACACACCTGATACACTTGTAATAGGTGACTCTATCATCAGGCACACTGACGTCCCACTCACCAGGCTGAAAAAGGAGAGGGTCACGGTGAGCAGCCTGTCGGGTGCTAGGATCCGCCACATAACACAAGCACTCAGGTCACTCCAAGGCAAGTACAAATATGACTCAGTCATTGTCCATGCTGCTGTGAATGACCTGAGACGTACCTCCCTGGACTACATGAAAAGAGACATAGAGGAGCTCTCTGAGCATGTAGCCCAGGCCGGTATGACCCTGACCTTGAGTAGCATCTTACCCTAACCAAGAATGATGCCACAATATGAAGACAAGATGATCAATTTCAACAATTGGCTTAAGTACTGGTGTCATTCAAAGGGGATCCAATGCCTGTCAGCTTGGGATGATATGCTTGACAAGCCACGATGCTTCGCTAGGGACGGCTTGCACCTGTCACCCCTGGGCTTTCGGATATTGGCAAAGGCTCTTGCTACCCCCATAGTGCCTTTTTTAGGCAAGGCTCAAAAGACAAACCCACCTCCACAGGTATCACAAGGGATAAGAAACTAAGAGTAATGCTACTCAACGCCAGAAGTCTAAACCTCAAGATGCATGCACTCGAAACTCTTCTTAGCATGGAGAACATTGATATCTGTGCAGTAACAGAAACCTGGTTCAGGGCTCCCAAGAGCACCCCAGCACTACCAGGTTATACCTCATACCATGCTTTTCGTCCCCAAAACTTGGAACAAACCACAAAAGGAGGGGGAGTATCGATATTTATCAAAGATACCCACACCTCCAGGTTGGTGGCAAAGCACAAAGCATCAGAGACTATCCATGTGCAACTAACAGTGGGTAAAACTGCCTTCCAGTGTATAGCCTGCTAAAGACCACCCTCCCAAACCCAGGAACCCCACTCAGCCTTCCTGAGAACACTGGAAAATATGAAGGTCTCTCCAAACACCATTATATTGGGCGACTTCAACTACCCAAACATAGACTGGGAGCATTACTCTAGCTCCAACACCCTAGCCTAAAGGTTCCTAGAATTTATAAACTCAAATGCTATGGAACAACTTGTTACCACTCCCACAAGAGGGGAAAACATACTGGACCTGATCATCACCAACATGGGGACTCTATGCTCCAGACCAGAAGTGTATCCCTCACTGGTAAGATCAGACCATAAACTAATCTCACTGGATATTCACATCCCGACCCCACCCCCTGCCCAGAAAACCACAGTGAAAAACTTATCTAAAGCAAATTTCACACTCCTCAAAACTGAGGTGGAATCCTTCAAAGCCCCTGGGCCTGTGGAAAATACGGCCCAGACCGCAGAATCCTTTATAAACGCATTCTATAATCACCTTCAGGAATGCATGGATCATGCGATCCCAAATAAAACCAAGACCCAATCCTCCAAAGGCAGACGTCCTGTCTGGTGGACCCCAGCCATAAACAAACTATACAATAGAAGGAGGAAGCTACTAAATGAAAGAGCAAAATCCCAAAAAGGGAAGGCATCACTGATCTGTATTAGCAAAAAACTACGGGCACTCATAAAATTGTCTAAGGCCAGCTTCGAGAGAAAAATTGCACAGGACACTAAGGATAATCACAAGGCTTTCTTTAGTTATGTTAGTAACCTGGGTGGTAATTCCCAGATATGCTCAGAATTAGTCCAAAATGACACAAAATACACCGAACCCACAGATATTGCCAACATCCTAGCTGATAAGTTCAGCGCAAACTCCCCCCCCCACCAAAAGGCCAAATATCTATCCCAGCAAAGTGCTGCCCCCCTGACATCTCAGATGCTTAGGTAAGAGCCGCCTTCTCCAAAGCAAAAAACACAGCATCAATGGGACCAGACGGTGTCCCGTGCTGCGTCCTACATGAACTCCAAGAAGAGCTAAACCCAAACATAAAACTACTGTTCAATCTCAGCCTTACTACAGGATATGTGCCCAAAGAGTGGCGTACAGCAACAGTGGTCCCTCTCCATAAAGGTGGTGCCTCAACGGATCCTGGAAACTATCGCCCCATAAGCCTGACTAACTTGGTCTGCAAAGCTATGGAAAGGATCATCATGGACCTCATAAATAAAGATATTGGGGACCTACAGACACTGGATCCTACCCAGTTTGGCTTTGTTAAGGGCAGATCCTGCCTCTTAAACCTGGTTGATTTTTTTTAAACAGTCACCAAGGCCATTGATGAGGGGAAGGTGGTCCACACAGCCTACCTGGACCTCATAAAAGCCTTCGATACAATACCCCACTCGGGCATTATAGATAAGCTCACCAGCTTAAATATAAACCCCTATGTCACTAGATGGATTGCAAACTGGCTCAAGGACAGAACCCATATGGTTAGAATTGCTGGAGCTATGTCAGACTCCAAACCAGTTACAAGTGGTGTCCCACAAGGCTCAGTCCTGGGACCTCTCTTGTTCGGTATATATTTCTTGGAGGTACAGGCCAACACGGAAGGACTGTGGCTGACCAAGTTCGCAGATGACTGCAAACTGGGCGCCATAATCGACTCTCCAGCCATCAAAAGCATTCTCCAAAAGGGCCTCATAGAAACAGACAACTGGTGCCAGAGCCATGGCCTCAAGCTAAATGCCAAAAAGTGTATAGTCATCCCCTTTGGCAAAAACAAAGTGCCCACAAATTACCACATAGGTGGTAATCCATTAAGTACAGAAGAAGTAATTAGGGACCTGGGGACCCAAGTTGATAGCAATCTCTCATTTGACAACCACGTGGCCAAAGTGGTTAGAAAAACATTTTATATAGCCCACCTAATCATGAAGGGATTCACATCTAGATCAGGGGAGGTCATCGTGCCTCTTTACTCATCCCTCATCAGACCCATAATTGAGTACAATGCCCCTTTTGGGATGTACCATACCAGACACCTGCAGCAACTGGAAAGACCACAAAAGTACCTCACCAGGAGGATCAAATGGCTCTGACAGATGCCATATGCTGCCCGGTTAAAGAAACTCCAGCTCTACTCAGTGGCATACCACCTGTTCAGAGGCGATCTGTGCCTGATGTATAAAGCCATGTCCAACCCAGAATTAATGGACATGCTGCACCTCAGAAAATCCAAATCCCATCGAGCTACGCGCTCAAGAGACTTGAACCTCAGCACTGAAATAAATAGGACATGCTGGAGGGACAGATTCATAACCCAGAGGCTCCCTTCACTCTGGAATAAAATCCCGGTCCAGGTTAGGCAGAGTCCCTCATTGACTCTCTTCAAGAGGAATCTTGATGAGTGGATGGGAGATCGTAGGTTTACCCTGGGTATCACTTCTGTGTCACTGTTAGACAGAGGCACAGTACACTAACCTCGAAAAAGGGCATAGCAAAATAAATTTAAAATGGGTGGCAAAAGCCAAACACATTCTGGCTAGGCTTATAAATGCCTTAGGGCAGATAGCCTAGTATGAACCTATGAACCTATATATATATATATATATATATATATATATATATATATATATATATATATATATATATGTATAGACTGTGTGAGGCACATGTGTGCAGATGTCTTGCAACAGGTGCCTGGTGTCAAAGGCATGGAGTGAACACCAGTCTGAATACTGGAGTACCATATCCCATTCAAAAACACTGACATCAGTAACCACCACATATGTACATGCCTGCCCACCACTGCATGTGTCAGGGGGGAACAGGGGCAACAAGTGTACAATAGGCTCCACATTGATATACACAGTGGTACACTAGTCCTGTAATACCTGTACATGGAATGTGTCAGCCGGACATTGTGTGTCAACTATGGACATGTAGGTCACTGTACCCCTCCACACCCCACAATGCCCTACACGGTATGTACCTCCCATGACAGCTACAGATATGGAGAAGGACACAGACATATGCAAGTAACTGTGTCAATGCACTCAAACATCACAGAGCGCACACAGACTACCTACATAGAAGTTACCATTGCTGGATATACATAGTTTGGTCACACCCATGACAGTTGTCTAACAACCATGGTAACACCTCCAACATCCACAACACAAATTACCTATGTCTGTCGTCCTTGTCACTGCAGTATAGAGCACATGGAGGAGGTACAGGACCCTACCCACAGATACGACATACCCTGTAGTAGACCACGCAGAATTAAGAAGCAAGGCTCCCCATGAGTAGATGTCAGACATACTCCTGCTGAATGTTATGCAGATGGGTAATATGCCATATGAGTCACCCTGTGTAACTGTTTGTAAGGAGCAGGTACGATCATAACACATGTGTCACAAGGGGCAGGGTAGCATAACAGTATGCTGCTGTAGGCCCAGGGCCAAAAGCACACTATTTTATTTTTATTTTATTTATTTATTTATTTATTTATCATTTGTTGACCGGGAAAGTCCGACTAGGTTCCACAGGTCCTGTTTTCAGCGGAGGCCCGGGGAGAAATGCTCCAGGTGCATGTCTTTGGAATGTGGGAGGAAACCGGAGGAAACCCACGCGAACACAGGGAGAACATGCAAACTCCACACAGAAGGCACCCCAGCCGAGAATCAAATCGGAGAACCTCTTGCTGTGAGGTGACAATGTTAACCACTGCACCACTGTGCCACACTCTGCACTACCTACCTAAGACACAATGCACACCCATGAACACATTGCAAATGGAATATGTGAGGTGGAATGAGTGTGCTAGTGACTGGGTGCATGTTGTGTACTGGTGTGATTGCTCACCATGACTGTCTGTCTGTCATGGTAGTGTGTGTCCTTGGTGTGAGGCCAGAGACAGGTGTGTGAGGTATTGCGATCAACACATACTACATTGCCATATGTTGTGCTGTGTTACCCTGTATGTCACTGTGGTGTAGGTAGGGTTATGGCAAGTAAGAGTAGAGTGCATTACCAGTGAAATATGTAACGTGCATTGTGTGCAGTGCATGGGCTGATAATGTTCTCCATACAGTACCTTGATACAAACCCCCAGGGTGAGGTTGTGTATTTTACCTGAAACAGTGTGTTGACTGCTGCAGTATACTAGTCTGTCATATGAAGTGTGCCAGGTACTGTTGCACACTTGTCGGATGAGCACTGATATCTGGTCATTTACATGTGTATCCCCCAATAGACAGATGCTATATATGGTGCTTAAGTTATATCACTGCAGTCGAGTATTATGTGTATTATGTGTGCCATATTTTGCTGACAGATATTGCTGACATATTTTCCTTCTCCTTTTCAGGGCTGTGGTTCACCAGCAGAACCCTGTCTACTCCGTGCAGAGGAGGAGGAGATACACCAGAGTCTTGTGCGGGATTTTGCTGTACTCTTTTTCCACACCAGCTAGAACCAGCAGGAGAGGGCTGCTCTGTGGCAAGTCCTGGTCCGTCGGGTAAATGACATAGGCACACATAACCGGACATATGAGCAGGTACGCCATCACTGCAGTGATTTAATTAGAAATGTCCATCAGCGTGCATTGGATATCCACAGGCAGCAGCTTGCCACAGGTGGTGGGGTGGCTAGACATTCCCCCCTCACCAGACTGGAGGGACTACTCCTATGTGTGGCTCCAGCACAACAGCAACAGCAGCACCATACATGTGTAATGATGGAGGCTGGAGCCACACAGCAGCAGGACATGGAGCGTGCAGGTAACATGCCATGTGTATACGTGACCATTCTGTACACTGTTAGGTTATGCATGTGTGAGGTGTGTCCTCATTTTGTAGCTGTAATCTTGGTAATTATTGTGCAAGAGTGATATCCTCAATATCTGCAGTGCACCTGTGGAAGCTAACTGTTGCACTACTGAACTGTATCATGCCCACAGTATCAATGGCACAGTTGTGCCCACTGACAATAAATGTCTCTTTACTGCAGGTCCCTCTGGTGTAACAGCAAGGCAGCCTATCCATGCTGGTGAGTGTGTAATACCATTACCTTCAATACTTTTGGTACTAATAGTAATAATAGGCTGAAGCAGTACTGCAATGTGTTTGATTGCAGGTGTGTTTGTGTCTGTGGGTTGATATCTCATATACTGAGTTGTGTGCATGTGTGCATGTGCCCATGTGCCCATGTGTGCATGTGTGAATGTGTGCATGTGCCCATGTGTGCATGTGCCCATGTGTGCATGTGTGCATGTGTGCATGTGCCCATGTGTCCATGTGCCCATGTGTGCATGTGTGCATGTGCCCATGTGCACATGTGCGCATGTGTGCATGTGTGCATGTGCCCATGTGTGCATGTGTGCATGTGTGCATCAGAGGTGACATTGTGTACACGTAAACTGTGTTTCCTGTCTTACTCCCACAGGTTCTGGTGCTGCTCTGGTGTCGTGCAGTAGGAAACCTGAATCAGCTGCTGTGGATAGTGATAATGATGATACCTGTGTAATGGCACAGGTAGGTGTGCAAGGGTCCGTCATTGGTCAGCCAATTGACACTAAACAGCTGTCGACCCCATCAATGCGCACAGTCTTCCTGCCAATACATCCTTTGTCACCAATGTCCCTAGGTGATAAAATGGCACAGGTAGGTGTGCCAGGGTCCGTCATTGGTCAGCCAATTGACACTACACAGCTGTCGACCCCATCAATGCGCACAGTCATCCTGCCAATACATCCTTTGTCACCAATGTCCCTAGTTGATGGACAGGATACAGTGGGCATTGACCAGGGTAATGTGGTACCGGTGGCACATGCATCCCTACACAGCAGCCATGGCCAGGGTCCTGACATGGTACCACACAGGCAGACGTCCATGAGTTCTCATGGGAGCATCCGTGGGTGTACCACCCCTGTCAGACGTGCCCACAGAGGTCTTTCAACCTCAGCTATGTTTCGGGCTGTAATGCAGGCACAGTCACGTATGGAATGGTATACCAGACAGGGTCTGAGGGAGCTGAGAGCATGTCGCACAGCCATGAGTGACTATGCATGATGTTGCGGCTGCCATCTGCAACTTCACCGAGGTCATTGACAGACATTGGGGTGACACATTAGATCTGTTCCACAACTACATGTCCATGAGCCAGGGCAATAGTGGACGGTTGAGGCGTCAAAGTGGCCGTATGCCAGCAACAGCAGCAGCTGGCAGCCGTTGCGGATGACAACAGGGCCGCGGCCGCTCACATAGTGCCAGCAGCAGCCCCAGCAATGCTGGGTCTGTGCTGTCATCAGATTGCCCCAGGAGACCACGTGCACGTGGCGCTGGACAGTCCCAACAGGGACCTGTCTCCAGTCAACAACCACCTGCTTCTGATGACAGTACCCAGTCTGGCTTAGTACCTAATACAGTCCATAGCACCCCTGCCAGGCACAGTTACCGTGTCGGTGGCCACAGACAGTGATCTGTATGGCCTGGCAGGTACAGTCTGTGACTGTCCACAAACACCCGTATATGGCAGCCATGAGGTGGGACTGTGTGCATTCATACACACATGCAAAGTGATAACACCTAGGGCTACCGCATACACGCACACACTGCATCAACTTTGCCGCATCTTGTACTGCTGTCCCTCACCAGCACACACACACAGACATGTTAATTGGTTGTATCAGTGGCAGACTCAGCCATACCAGGTACACACCCTGTGCATATGATGAAACTGTGCCACCTCCTGCAATCTGTAAAATCAGTGCAGGGACAGGTTAACATGGTGCTGATGCACAGGGTCAGTACATAGATGTATTGTAATAGTATGATGTTGACAACAGTACAATGTAATGATAGCATTGTGGGTATACACCAGCATGCCTGATGCAGTTACAGTATGAATGTCATTGTATTGTTTTGTACACCCATAGTAATTACCACAGTGTTATGTCTGCACATCTGTGCATACTGGTGGTGAGACTGGGAAGGGATGGCCACCTACATAGGTAGCACAGGGGATACAACAATGTACATATTGATACTCAATGATGGCCATGTCAACTGTGAGTTGCATGCTGTCCACACAAGACTGTGCAATGCAGATGTTTCAGGCTGTTGATATCTGTGCAGTACTACACAACAGGTTCAAGGCTCACAAGAGCACACTAGCACTACAAGGTCACACCTCATACCATGCATGACAGCACCAAAACACAGAACTAACTATGACAGGAGGGAGAGTGTCCATACATGTCAAGGATACTGTGGTGCCAGGACAGGTAGCATACATCATACTAAGTCTGGAACTGCTGAGTGAGGGCTCAGTGTCTATTATTTGACATGTGTATTATTACAGGTATGAGCACTTGGGTATCAGGCCAGTTATTCAACATTACGAAGGTACGTGGTCTATACACATGTGTGGGGTGTGGCTGGACCCAGCCCGTCTGACCTGTGAATGTCTGAGTACTGGCTTATAGTGCCTGCATATATGCACTGTTACCTACTGGAAGTCATACATATTGTTTTGTTGTAGCATAGTCTACATAAAGGCCTGCTGACTGTAGCTTTGTTTGTATGCATGTTTGCTTGTTATGTTCCTGAAACACTGATTCCACCTGCAGTGCAGATATACAGTGTCTCTGTGGATCCCTAGTGACATCTGTGTTGCTTACTGTACTGATGTCCATGTGTCACTTGACAGAACATCACTGTTTGTCCTGTTTGCATGTAGATTGCCTGTAACACATTGCATATGACTTACCTCACATTTGCTCAACAGCATTCATATATGCCAGCACTAACAAATCAGGAGCACTACACCCTCACATAGTCACCTTGAGTACCTTGTTCCCCATTGGCCCTATGTGTCGTTACTTAGTATGGGAGTCACAATGCTATGGCAGCATGTGCAAAGGTCACCTGTCGATCTACTCTCAGGTGCAGTTGGTGAATCTGTGAGTCATGTGGCAATGTTACAGCTGCCTCATGTACACAGACAACCCTCTCCCCTTCCCATACACGTACAACACATGTGAGAGATGCAACCACATAGCCAAACTGGTGGATAAGCTCTGTTTACACAGCACTGGCATTCCCTGTCAGGTGGAGTGGGATACTACAGTGAATACAGTACTAGTCTCCCATAGATCTGCCACGACCGTAATCCAAACACAGAAACACACAGGTACATTATTGGGCTCTCAGAAAAGCATCCTGCCTGAGCAGCTGACACCTGCAAAGCAGTCACAGAAGCAAACGTTAAGCCAGAGCAGAGCACATGCAACACATAGCTCACAAAGCCGGTGTGCCAAACAGTCACAGGCCATACGGCTTGACAACACACCTGCTACAGTTGTATGAGGTACCTCTATCATCACGTGCACTGAGGTCCTGCTCCCAAGCTGAACAAGGTGATGGTCACTCTGAGCTGCCCTTCGGGCACTATGAACCACCACATAACACAAGTATACCGGTCACGCTAAGGCATGTATAAGTATGATTCAGTCATTGTCTGTGCCAGTGTGTATGACCTCTGATGCACCTCCCTGGACTACATGTTAGGGGACATAGAGGGTCTCTCTGAGCTTGTGGCACAGGCTGGTATGACCCTGGCCTCGAGTAGCATCTCACCCTCACCATGAATGCTGCCACAATATGTAGACAGGATCATCAGTTTTTGCAATTAACGTATCTGTCAGTGACATTCAAAGGGGATCCAATGCCTGTCAGTGTGGGATTACATGTTGGACAAGCCACATTGCTTTGCTTGGGACAGCTTGCACCTGTCACCCATGGGCCATTGTATATTGGCAGAGGCTGTTGCTACACACATAGTGCCTTTGTATGCAAGGCTGACATTACATAGCCACCTACACAGCTATCACACGGGATAGGACACTAATAGCAATGCTACTCAACAGCAGCAGTGTAAACCTCAAGATGCATGCAGTGGAAACTGTCCTTAGCATAGGGTACAGCAATATCCATGCAGTAACAGACTCGTGGTACAAGGCTCCCAGGTGCACACCATCAGTGCCAGGTCATTCCTGATACCATGCTTGTCATCCCCTACACATGCACCAAACCAGAACAGGGGGGATGTATCCAAAGGCACCTCAGATACACACACCCCCAGGTTCGTGGCACTGCACAAAACATCAGAGCCTCTCCATGTGCAACACACAATGGGTTAGACTGCCTTCAGGTTCATAGCCTGGCACACACCACACTTCCATACCCAGGAAACACACTGGGAATATGACGGTCTCTACACACACCATTATATGGTTGTACTGCGACTACCCTAACATACAGTGTGAGCATTATTCTAGCTTCAAGACCCTATCTGAAGGGTTCTTATCATTCATTCCCTGCATTGCTATGGAACAACCTGTTACCACTCCCACAAGTGGTGACAACATGCTGCACCTGTTCATCACCAACATGTGGACTATATGCTCCAGACCAATCATGTATCCCTCACTGGTGGGATGACACCATCTACAACCCACACTGTATAGTCGCATACCACATGCAGCCCCTGCACAGAACACCATAGTCATACAATTGTCTGATGCATACTCCATGTATTCACATGAGGCAGGCTTCGGACATGGGAACTCTTGCAGTTCACAGGTACATATGTGTAGGTGGCGCACACATACATCATGTGTGCATTGACATTACTGATATAATACATGTCGTGCAATAGTGGGAACAACACCCCACACACATGGACAAACTGTGTGATAAAAATACACATGGCAGTTGTAGGATTCAAACACCTACCAAACTATGTTATGACACTTGTGAGGGACGCATTAGCAGAGTGTGCTATTTGATTATTAGGGGGATTGCTTTCTCCTGCTGTACTTATAGGGTGCTGACATCATCACTGTTTAGACAGGGGCCTATGCAGCATGTGTTGTGTAGTAATAGTTGCCAAAAGGTACATTTCTCATACACATGGAATTGCACACACTACTCTCCCACACACACACTGGGCACATAGGACTTAAACCCCTACCTAACTATGTTATGACTCTTGTGAGAGATGCATTAGCAGAGCGCGCTATTTGAATTACTGGGGGAATTGTTTTCCCCTGCTGTACTTATATGGTGCTGACATCATCAGTGTTTAGACAGTGGACTATGCAGCATGTGTTGTGTAGTAATAGTTGCCAAAAGGGACATTTTTCATACACATGGAATTACATACACTACCTCCCCACACACATTCACACACACTGGGCACTTGCAGGATTCAAACCTTTACCTAACTATGTTATGACACTTATGAGAGATGCATTAGCAGAGTGTGCTATTTGCATTACTGGGGGGGGGGGGTTGCTTTCTCCTGCTGTACTTATAGGGTGCTGACATCATCAGTGTTTAGACAGTGGAATATGCAACATGTGTTGTGTAGTAATAGTTGCCAAAAGGGACATTTCTCATACACATGGAACTGCACACACTACTCCCCCCACACACTGGGAACATTCAGGATTCAACCCCCTACCTAACTATGTTATGACACTTGTGAGAAACACATTAGCAGAGCATGCTATTTGCCTTACTGGGGGGAATTGCTTTCTCCTGCTGTACTTATAGGGTGCTGACATCATCAGTGTTTAGACAGTGGAATATGCAGCATGTGTTGTGTAGTAATAGTTGCCAAAAGGGACATTTCTCATACACATGGAATTGCACACACTACTCCCCCACACACTGGGGACATGCAGGATTCAAACCCCTACCTAACTATGTTATGACACTTGTGAGAGACACATTAGCAGAGCGTGCTATTTGCATTATTGGGGGATTGCTTTCTCCTGCTGTACTTATAGGGTGCTGACATCATCAGTGTTTAGACATTGGAATATGCAGCATGTGTTGTGTAGTAATAGTTGCCAAAAGGGACATTTCTCATACATATGGAATTGCATACTGTACTCCCCCCCACACATTCACTGGGCACTTGCAGGATTCAAACTCCTACCTAATTATGTTATGACACTTGTGAGAGATGCATTAGCAGAGCACGTTATTTGCATTACTGTGGGAATTGCTTTCTCCTGCTGTACTTATAGGGTGCTGACATCATCAGTGTTTAGACAGTGGAATATGCAGCATGTGTTGTGTAGTAATAGTTGCCAAAAGGGACATTTCTCATACACATGAAATTGCACACACTACTCCCCGACACACATTCACTGGGCACTTGCAGGTCTCAAACCCCTACCTAACTATGTTATGACACTTGTGAGAGACGCATAAGCGGAGCGCGCTATTTGCATTACTGGGAGAACTGCTTTCTCCTGCTGTACTTAGAGTGCTGACATCATCAGTGTTTAGACAGTGGAATATGCAGCATGTGTTGTGTACTTGCAGGACTTAAACCCCTATCTAACTATGTTATGACACTTGTTAGAGATGCAGTGAGCGCGCTATTCACATTACTGGGTATAATGTCTGCTCCTGACATATGTATAGTGTGCTGACATCATTATGGATGAAGAGGTATGTACTTCTGTGACTACCCATCAGTACAGGGGAGAGCATATCTATGCATTAACTTTGCACAGGCACAGTGGCCTACTGTACTGTGGAGGCAGATGCCAAATACACTGTGGATAGCCTTCTGTATTCCCTAGGGACAACAGTCAGGTATTGCACTCTACGGCCATATGCTTACCTGTCAGATGCAAGTATCTGTTGCTCATATACTGTTTGTGGGTTTTTATTGCCATAGCCTTCCTTATCTCTATAAACAACATGTGTACTGTGGGAGATGTTTGCATATGAGTGGGATCCAGTACTTTACTTATGTCTCTGTTGTAACTTCACTGTGTGCACTGGGAAGATGTCTGTATTGTGGGAGGTTCCTGTGTTAACACATAGAAATGCCAGATATGTGTGTGTAACTGCTGAACTGTGACATGGCCTAAGTGTGTGAGCATGCCCAGTTCACAGTTTGTATGGATTCTTGAATGCCACATCTCATTTATCTAAGTTTGCGAGCATGCCCAGTTTGACCTTTCCTTATGTTGGGATTTGTGGAACACCACATTTGTGTTTGTGTGTGGACACCATCTATATATCACATGTACAGTTGAGTGTTGGACATCAGGTTGTGTTCTTACTGCCCAACTGCTTTGTGTCTGAACCTAACAGGCATTATGCTGTGCCTGCAGGGTCACCATGGGATAGTTTGCATACAGTTGTCATCATCCTTTCCTGCTGACCAAACAGTTGTATTGTCGTATAGTGTACTGGTGCAGTACTTTCACTGTGGTGGACAGTATAATCGGTTTCAGTCCTATCACTGCTTGTAATATTTATAGTGAGCACACCAGATTGGTTGAGGGCCAGTTGTGCAGATATGACCATGTTGCATTTTGTTCAGATATGGACAGCATAGTACATGATTGTCTGACATTGTTAATGTATTCCACAACTTGTGTGGACAGTGACAAACAATGGCCATGTGCCCTAGTCCATTTGTAATGCTAGTCAGAGAGTGTTTGTCCTTCAACACACATTTACTGCTGTTTGCCATGACATATGTCATGGTTAGTGTGCTGTGCCTCTGTCTACCCATGACATACAGGTGATATCCAGGGTACACCTACCATCTCCCATCCAGTCATCATGATTCCTCTGGATGACAGTCACTGAGGGACTCCCTGGATATCCTGTAGTGGGAGTTTAGTCGTGAGTGGAGTGAGCTTCTGGGTTATGGACCAATCGGTACAGCATGTCCTGTTTATGTCTGTGCTGGGGTTCAGGCCTGTCAGCTGTATAGGTCACCAGCATTCAGTGTTTACATGGTGCCACATGTCCATTGATACCAGGTTGGTCATGGCTCTATACATCAGGCACAGTTCACCTCCAGCCAGGCAGTATGGCACTGTGTGGAGCTGCAGTTTCTTTACTCAGGCAACACATGGCATCTGTTACAGCTCTGCGATCCTCCTGGTGGGGTATTTGTGTGGTCTTTCCAGTTGCTGCAGGTGTCTGCTACGGTACATCCCTGAAGGGCCACTGTACACAATTGTGAGGCTGCTGATGGATGACCGGAGAGGCACATTGACCTACCCTAACCAAGCTGTGCTTACCTTCATGATTAGGTGGGTATATGGTATGTTTCTGTAACCACTACAGACACATGGTTGTCACATGCAGGATATCTATCACCTTGTGTCCCTAGGTCTCTTATTTCTCCTGATGTACTTACTGGGTTAACACCTATGTGGTAATTTCTGGCCATGTACTGTGTTTCCACAGGGGTTGACTATACACTATTCTGCATTTAGCTTGTTGAAATGGCTGTGGCACGACTTGTGTGTTTCTGTGTGTGCCTTTTGTAAGTTGCTTGTGTCAGCTGGAGGGTCTGATATGGTGGCCAGTTTGTAGTCCTCTGCAAACCTGTTCAGACAGAGTCCGTCCATGTTGGCTTGTACCTATGCGACATATATACCATACAAGAGAGGTCCCAGGACCATGCCTTGTGGGATACCAGTTGTACCTGGTTTGCAGTCTGCCATGGCTACAGCATGTCTGCCAGGTCAGTTCTGTCCGTGAGCTGGTTTGCAACCCATCTACTTGCATAGGGGGTTATAGTTAGGCTGGTGAGCTTATCTGTACTGCCAACTAGGGTATTGTATGGAAGGGATTAGCAAGGTCCAGATAGGCTGTGTGATCAACATTCCCCACATCAATGGGCTTGGTGCACATTTCATATGAGTCAGACATGTGTAAGGGGAAGGATCTGCCCTATGACAGCCACACTGGGTAGGGTCCAATGTCTGTAAGTACCCAATCTCGTTATTCATGGGATCCATGATCATCCTCTCCATTACTTTGCCAAGCTAGATAGTCGGAGTTGAGGGGTGATAGGTTGCAGTATCCATTCAGGCACCCCCTTTGTGGTGTGGGACCACTGTTGCTGTACTCTGCTCTTTGGGTACATATCCTGTGGTAGGACTGATAGCGCACAGTAATGCTATTTGCTGTTCCATTCTTCTTACAGTACTTGTTGGACACAACCCAGGACACCATCTTGTACCATTGATGCTGTGTGCTGTGCTTTGTAGATGCTGGCTGTTATCTCAGCATCTGCAATGTTGGGGGGCCAGCACTCTCCTGGGATAGATATTTGGCAGTTAGGTGCTGGTGGGGAGGTTGGAAGGAATCTGTTCGGTAGGCTGTTGGCAATGTTTGTGGGTTTGGTGTATTGTTTGTGATATTAGAGTGCTGCAGAGCATATCTGTGGATTATCACCATGGTTCCTACCATCAGGTAGGACAGCTGTGTGATAATCCTTTGTGTCCTGCACAATTTGTATCATCATAGATTCATAGGTTCATACTAGGCTATCTGCCCTGGCCTTGTTTGAGCATGGACAGACTGTGTGTGGGTCTCAACATCCCTTGCAATGCGCATATTATGCTCACGTAGGGTTTACTTTCCTAGATGTGACACAGGGATGGCCCCCAGTGTACACCTACTATCTCCCATGCACTTCACTGGATTTCTCTTGTTGAGTTTGTGTGTGGAGCTCAGCCTATCATGGACTGGGATTCTGTTCCAGAGTGTCAGGAGCCTCTGGATTATGGATCTGTCCCTCCAACACATCCTATTAATCTATGTGTAGAGATTCAGATATCTCACTGTGTTGTGTCTGCTGGATTTGGGGTTTCTGAAGTGGAGCATGTCCATTCATTCTGGATTGGACATGGCCTTGTACATCAGGCATACATCACCTCTGACTGTGCAGAATGCTTCTGAATTGGGCTGTGGTTTCTTCAGCCAGGCTGCAGATGTCCAATGTTTGGACCCTTTATCCTGTTGGTGGGGTACATTTGGGGTCTTTCTGACTGCTGCATGTGTAAGGTAAGGTACATCCGAACTGGGGCATTGTTGTCATGTATGGGCCTGATAAGGGAAGAGTATGGGGGCACAATGACCTCTGTAGCTCTACATGTGCATCCTTTCATATAGCAGGTCTTCCTGACCACCTTGATAATGTGAGTGTCACATGACAGGTCACTGTCCACTTGTGTCCCTGGGTCCATGATTACTTCTTCCATACATAATGGATTGCCACCTATGTTATATTTTGTGTGTGCCTTGTTTGGTATTTGTTGAGACATTCATACTCTGAAGTGTCTTCAGGTAGGCTGGCTGGGGTACCTGGGTTTGTGTGTGTGATCTGTAGCAGGCTTCAAACAGGTACACAGTTTGAGACAGGGTTACTTGCCTGTGGATAGTCCATGATGCTTCTTGCTGTGGTACCAACCTGGGGGTGTGGTTATTCTTAATAATTACTGGTAGCCACACTCCTATTGTTGCGTGTTCCATGTCTTGGAGCTGTAGAGCATGGTATGGGGCATAACCTGGTAGTATTAGGGTGCTCTTCTGGGCCTTGCCCAGCTTTCTGTTACAGAACACATATTACCATTCTCCATGCTGTGGTGGGTTTGGTCTGCATGCAACTTGCAGGTTAGACTTCTGGCATTGGGTAGCATTACGTCCAGGTTATTATCCCTTGTGCTACCTATGGTGGTGGATTTGTGTTTCCAGACTTACCTATTCCAGGCACAGTGGGGGTGACAACAGCCTTTGCCAGTATCTACACAGCCAGGTGTGCTGGGTGCGTGCCATCCATAGCAGGTGGGGCATCATGTCTTGCTTGGCATGTCAGTCCAGGCTGTCAGCCATGTGTTCCCCCTTGCTAACAGCAATACCTCAGCCAGTTATTGTACTTGATCTTGTTGTCTTCATAGTGTGGCATCATGCTTGGTGAGGGTGAGATGTTAGGTTGGGTCTTCATGTTTGCATATACTAGATGGTGTTACATTGCTTAACACATGGCAATCATGCCTCAGGTGGTGCTGCAGGGCTGCCTCTGTCGGATGCACACACTACACTCCCTGTACATGTTTGAGAGCAGGTTGTGTCATGTTAGGCATTCCTGTTACTATATGAGTGAGTCAGAGAGGGGTATCATTCCCAGGGTTCCTACTGAGCCAGTGTATGTGCTATGTGTTGCCTCTTTGCCAGGGCCAGGGCATACTGGGCACACCTCCTTCTGCCTACTGGGGCAGGCTCAGGTTGTTCCTCCTCCGAGTCACGCTCTGCCTGTGATGGCCTTGGCAATGGTGAGGGGCTGTTTGTCCCAGCCCTATGCTGGTCCTGCTGCAGCCGTTTTTGCAGGATCATATTATGTAGCATAGCACATACCATGACAATTTGGGTACATGTAGTTGGTGAGTACTGCAAGGCTCCACCAGATGTGTCCAGGCACCGGAACCATGACTTGAGCAGCCGAAACACATGCTCTATTACATTACGTGTTTGTGCGTGTGCCTCATTATGGCGTTCCTGTTCAGGTGTGTGTGCGTTTCTGATGGGTGTCATCAGCCATGGCTCCAGTGCATAACCTGCATCCCCCACCAGGTGACCATGTGGGATGTCCCCATTGGCAAATGTCTGGTGCAGCTGCGTCAAATGCCAGATATGGGAATCATGGTAGCTCCCAGGGCAGCCAGCACACACATTCATTATTATGCCCTGGGCATCACACACGACCTGGCATTTAATGGAGGGGACGCCCTTGCGGTTAATGTAGGCCCTACCCCGCTCACCGGCTGGTGCTTTGATGCGTATGTGCGTGCAGTCTATTGCACCCACTACCTCAGGGTATTCTGCTATTTGCTGGAAGAGATGCATATTTCTGGCCAATACCTCACGGGCATTGGGGAAATATACATGATCACCGACATGTGCTGACATGGCATCCAGGAACTGGTGCAGTACCCTGGAGGCTGATGCCTGTGATATCCCCATCATATCACCAGTTGGTCTCTGGAAGGTACCTGTTGCTAGTATTCTTAGGCCAACACATACCTTGGTTTCCACTGGGATGGGTTCCCCTCTGTTGGTTCTGTGTATGAGGCATGGCCTGCACAGCTCAACAATTTGCTGCAGGAGGTCTCTGTCCACTCTATAGCGCTCCACTATCTCCAGCTCATGTAACCCCTGGTAGGTGACCCTGGGCCTGTACACTCTTCTCCGTCTCCTCACTGTGGGTTGTCTGGCAGCATTTCCATTGTCACCACCCTCAGCAAGTCTCCTATGTCTCCTTATGACAGCTATGGCAGCCCCTAGCATGTTTGGTCTGAGTGCAGCTTTTTCAGTTTTCACTTCTACTAGCTTACTCCTGTCTTGCAGTGTCTCTTGAGAGAAACATACTGCAATGCTGTTTGCAGTGTTTTAAGTGCTGGGCTGGGCTTGTTTTCTGCCTGTGTAATTGCCTGCTTCTAATTGGTTTCACCTGCTACCTCTACAAGTATTCCCTGCTAGTTTCCTACTATTTCTTCTGCTTCTTTTTCCTCTCTGTTTGCTCAGGGGGGAGCAGCGTGCATACCAGCGAAAACACGCTCACAGTGGCTACCACGTGTGCACACATGCTTACACAGACCAGAATCTGCTTATTCAGATTAAAACATGCATACACCAGTGCAAACGGGTCTACAGATCTTTAAACAGGCTCCTACATGCTTACTCTGCCTTACACGAGTGCACTCTGTCTTACTCACGGCTCCCAGTGTGCACACACGCGCATGCACATACAGCAAGAAACTTTGGTGTTGGCCACAGTGTACACCTTCCATTTCTTGACTTTCCCATGCTTATCTGTTGACACTCCTCTTTTTCTGCTGTGTGATTGACATCTTTCACATACCACTTTGCTCCAATAAGCTTGATTTCTTCCTGACATTCCCCCTTGTGATGTCACCTATCTCCTACTCTGTTACTCCCCCTTATCTAACTCTTACACTACACGGAATGTGCTCATTTGCTATGTGACAGTGTGATTCACTATCCTACCACTCATTTACGTAGGATTGCCTACTAATGCTTAGTTACATGTCTTACACTCAGTTTCCCCCCTTAGCAACCACTAGATGGTGGCCATGTTGTTTTTGGTCTGCTATTCCCTGCATTGCAAATCCATGCATTACATAAAACCCACATTTGTGGGTTTCAAACCTTTATTTTTCTGTTTTATATAGCGCAGCCCGTTTGTGCGGGGCTGCGCTGCATTTAAACATCGCTGATCTCCGAAAAAAAAAAACTTCTTTTATTTTATATTTGCATCAGGTTACCATGCCAATGGCCACATATTTGACCATTGGCATGCTGACTGCAACATTTGCACACTTTATGTGGAGCTGTCATGGCTCCGTTGTGTTATTTGCAGTAACGTACTCAGTTGTCAACTGAGTACATTTCTGCAACTAACACGACTCTTACACGGGCTGGTTTCAGCTTTGTGGATCGCTAATCTACCTCATTTGCATACCTTTCGGCTGCAAGTGGGGTGATTAGCATATCCACACCCTGCCCGTGTAAGAGTCATTTTAGCTGTCTCTTACACGGGATTTCGGGCTGTTCCTGGATCGTGATGGCTGCATGGAGTCTTACACAACTCTTAGACTCCATGCAAGCCATCGTAAATCCTGCCCCATTTTTTTTACAGAAAGTAATCCATCAGTGTTATATTGATTACTTTCCATTTCGGTGGAAGATTATACTTTCAGATATAGCTATATATATATATATAGCTATAAATATAGATATAGACATATAATTGAAAGCTATTTTTGTAGTGCTTGGTCTTAAACTATAGATAAGCAATAGAAATGCTACAGCTCTGTTATCTCAAAGGATTCCCAATATGTTTCACAACAAGTCTTATGAGGCCAGATAACATCAGAGGATTGAAAAAGAACTATATAAATCATTCTCTTTTTCTGATTTATGTTCACTTTCTTCAGGAGGTGAGTAATCTTGGACCAGAGTATTCTCTTCCCTTTTTGGCTAATTTCTTCACATTCTAGAAAGGTTGTCAGTCATAAAGCCCACTGCTGTAATATGTTATAAAACAGATGTACTCAGAGGTAACATAGGATAACTGCAATTGCAGTGCTAATAAAGCTCAGCATAATTAGGAAGAAAAACATTTTGTTTTTTAAATAATTATTATTTATAATTAAAGTTGACTTAAAACAGGCAGTTCTAAATATATTAACATATCAGTGGCATTTAAAAGTTAATAAAATGTCAAGAATCAACTGTTCAAATTTACAGGACATAAAGTATGATTACTCTAGAAAACATTAACATTATTATACTGAGCTAACAGAAGGCATTCAGATAATATTACAATTAGGTAATGATTTTACCATTGTTTCTGTTTAACTTAATCTGTCACTTGTTTACTGAAAATTACTAACTGTCTTTTATGTAAATCTGTCACCTAATTCAGTATCAGTAGCTGATGAAGGTTTCTTCCAATTCTGGATCTGTATTTGGACTGTATCCTTATTTTTCGATTTTCCTTAAAATAATATTGATATCAGTTGGCCACAAAGGCTTTTGTCAGAATTGATTGTCATATTTTGATTGTCTTGTCAACGTGTGTGTGTTTGTGTGTGTGTTTGTGTGTGTGTGTGCTGTACATGTATGCTCATGTATGAATTTGTATGTGTGTGCATGTGTATATGCATACACTTCTGAGTATGTAAGTATGCATGCATGTATGTGTTTTGCACATATCTTTGAGGGTGTGTACACATGAATGTACATGTGGCTGCGCTTGTTTCTGTGTGTATAGTGTGTGTGTGTGTGTGTGTGTGTGTGTGTGTGTGTGTGTGTGTGTGTGTGTGTGTGTGTGTGTGTGTGTGTCTGTGTTAATGCGTGATTTAGAGCAGTATATTCTGTAATAAGGATTAACATTCTGGAAATATGAATAAACCTAAATTCTGATTAAAGCCTGAATAATGTCATGTGAAAGAGTATGCATATAATTCTAATTAAAACCTGAATAATGTCATGTGAAAGAGTATACATATTGTACCAGAAAAGCTATAAAAAGCTGATTCTTTAACTGTCTCTCCTAAGGTTGCCACAGAAGCTGTGGTATTTCTTGATTGCCTACTGCTGCTGATACTGTAAGAGCTGTAATATAAAACACTGTATCCAACTCAGTAGAAGGGCTACTAATAAGAAAGCATTGCTGGTATCAGAGAAACAAAACTGTGATCAGAAAATGATCATGTTTGTAACCACAATCTATCTTAATCTAGAAACTCAGTCTGAACAGTGACCACCCCAGAATAATCTTACTGAAAGCTCATACCGTAGCATTCCTAAAATTTAAAAACATATACACTATATAATGTCAGTCATACTAACAAAAGTGTAAAAGCTAATATTTTAAGAACCAGCTCTTCAAAAATAAATTAATAACATAAATGAAAAAGAAAATAAACATCAATTTAAACCAAAAGTAAATACTGAAACTTGATATTACACCTTGCATCCATTTTACAGAGGTGACTTTGTGAGTTACAGCTCCCAAAATGTTTTTGTACCCTCTTCATCTTTGCTGCTTATGCACATTAGTCTGAGACAGACATGTCTTCCTTCATTTGTACTTTCAGATGAACATTTCCAAGGATCATTAGTGTCTACAGAAAATCAACTGGTACCAAAAACTAGATAAATTAAAACTCTTCTAAAATTGGTTAAAATTATCAGATGAAGCCTATTTATAAGAAAAGTACCCTTAACAAAGTACACCACATGATATAAACCTAGAGAAGGATTTCTGTGAATCTTTATTATTTTATTACTTTTTTTACTGTACTAATAGTGACCAAGAATACCTTAGTATTTAAGTTGAAGCTAGAAGTATAGCTTCTTACAGGTCAGTGGGATTACAGTTGTGTACAACTGTTGGTACCACCAGAACCATAGCTCTCAATCTCTCAGCACAAAAATTCTGGACAAAGACAATAATAATGGGGGGGGGGGCAAAGCTCCAAAAATATGGGCACATTTTAAATATTGCACTTTATAAACTTAGAAAGTTGCTAGAATGAAAGGTTTTGTGTAACCGTGTATTTCCTGAAGGATATGATCTTTGAAACTCAAATGTCTGCCATTATTTAATTAATTCAATCCTCACGATTTACCAAAAGAAAAAGTAAAAGATGGAGAAAACTACAAGTTTTATGAGCAGCATATCAAAAATATGAGGCAAAGCATCTGGGCATTCGGTGACCATCTGGATAGTTTAGTGGTACGCCAAGGATCACAGAACCTGAAAGGCCTGACTAGGACAAGCCCATTTTATATGTTGGGATAGCCTAACAAGAAAATAAGTCCTCTACAGGTGACTTAGCTGCAATTTTATTTCTAAATTCTGAATTTGCAGTAGTAAGATTTGAAAAGACACCCAAATGCCTTCTATATGTGTTAATTTTTGTACACTTCCATGTGCATTTGTATGCAATTGTTTTAACAGTATGGGATACTGCTAAGGAATAGACTACTTTTATATCTATAAAAAGTAATATTTATATCAGATGTATATTGCTATGCCAGGGAAAAAAAAGCATTCTGTCTCACTTTGATTAACAGGTGTTATGTTAGGCATCTTGAGGTGAACTAGTTTTTAGTATCTTTTTGACTCAAAGCAACATTGTCAAAAAGCTGATGGAAACAAATGTGATAACAAACAAATGAAGAAGACTTTCCAGAAACAGAAACAGCAGATGAATGTCTCAAACATTAAGTCAGTCTGGCTTTGGTGAAAGCAGACGCAATAGAAAGAATATGTAACATATATTGTAAGACACAGAAGACAGAAGAAAAGAAACTGCATGAAAAGAATAATTTGCCAAAACAAGTAGGCCTGGATCTGTAAGCTCTGTTACGATTAAAATGTGAAATGCATGGTTGAAAATTGATTGCTAACTGAGCTTTCTGCATTTCATGAAAGATTCTGTAAAAAGATCAATAGCAAAGTATGTTAACAAGAATATTTGAAACCTGATGTCATTGTTTTATTGCTTATCAGCAATAGTATATATGCTACACAGAAACACATGCTGCCCCTTCGAAGCAACTCCCTCATCAAAGTATTGCCTGGATTTTGCTATTTTACCATCTACACCTATATAGATGCAAAATATTTCAGGTAAGGGTGACAGAAAATTATAACATCTGAGATAAGCTGCTAATTTTAAATAAATATCCCTTAGTACATTAAGATGAATCATTTTCACTAAGCAATATATCAACTAACCTTATCACAAACAGGATAGGTGTGCACAATACTGTCAGCTATCACTACATTTTCAGTTTCCTTGTGTACTCCATCACTGTAGTGTATAGGAGCTAGCAAGTTAGGCTGGTGCATGGCAAGAGCACTTGTTAGACCCAAAATCAGAAAAAAGGCCAGCACCAAGGAAGGTTCAAAAGTAGTTTAATAAAACTGAAACTAGACCGGTTTCAGCAGCAAGGCTTTCATCAGTAGTATAGTCAGCAAAAAGCACTTAGTCATCATCTTATATAATGTTCTTTAAAGTATATTATTATGAGTTAAAATAAACCATCACAAAGATTAATAAAAAACGACAATAGAAAGTAAATGATTTAAGGGGAAAACTGAACATTAATGGGCTGGCAGAACATTCTATAGGTATATACCTGTTGGATACAGTCCTGAAATGCAGCTCACTGAAGTTGTGCCCACAGAATTATTGGCAGCTCCAGGGTATCACAGTATATGACCCACAGGAGACAATAAGAATGATTAATTCCTTCAGATATTAAATCCAAATCTTGTAAGGGCAGTAATAGGAAAAACATTGGCCTAGTGGCAATAAGTATAAATAAAACTAAAATATATTTTACTAAAATAAAGAAAATCAAGGAATAATAGGCATGAAAGTCCAATGTACCACTTGTTAGTGATGTGTGTGTGTGTGTGTGTGTGTGTGTGTGTGTGTGTGTGTGTGTGTGTGTGTGTGTGTGTGTGTGTGTGTGCTCATTCATTATTTTATTTAAAAAGAATAAAAGCATCGGTAGACTCAATACTAATAGTATCATAGAAATGTCACAATAACATGTGCACATATAAAGATATTATCATATGTTTTCTGCAAATATGGAATAAGCTGATATTGGTTGTCTCTAATAAGCACATGTAATAAAGGCAGAGAAATTATTTCACACAAACTGAAGTAAAAGGTTGGTAGATAAGTTGTAAGGCTTATTAACTTGTGTCTTTTGACCTGGTCGATCCCATCAGGTTGATGGTAAGAGAAACATGATGGAAGGTCATACTGATGATAGGGGATTTTGGTCATGACACAAGGAGATATTTCATAGGTTAGTGTTAAGCTAATTGCTCTTGTGAGCTATTTTAAGCCTAGCTAATTATCCCTTGTGAGACTCAAACCCTGCACCTTGTGTTTGTAAGGCAAACACCTTAACCATTAGGCTACCCTCCCAACCCCTTTCTTGTTCTTTTCCTGAGAAAGTAATCAAAAACACAAGGAGGTGGTTCGTAACAAAGGAAACTAAGACTTTAGCACTCATGTATCTCATTTTCACAGGGGAGAGACTTGGGGGATGTAGTTTTGGATATAACATTTTTTGTGAGGAAACTGAATTTGTCAGATATATTTTGTGATAGTCCCTTACAAGATTTCACTATTGATAGAAGTCTGTCTATTCCTAGCACCTATAATCCCCCTCTGCATCCAGTTTTGAGTGTTTTTGAAAAGGCTTATGAAAATGAGATATACGAGTTGTTTGACCATCCAACAAAAAAGTATTTCAACTTAAAAAAAGGGTGAGATGGATTTCTTGAAGAACCTATCACAGGGTCATTCAGTTGGGATTATGAAACCGGATAAAGGTGGGGGCACTGTGATGAATAATGTGCTATATTCCAGTAAAATTTTAAACCTATTATGTGACAACACATAATTTAGTGTGGTGTCTTTGAATGAAATAAATATTGCCTATAGAAAAATAGATGCTTTTTTATATGATGCCTTAATGGCACTGAAGAATATAATTTTATGTATACTGCCAAGCCTAAAGTTCCCTCGATTTTCAGCATCCTGAAGGTCCACATGGAAATTTGAGATGCCACCTTAGACCAGTTGTTTCAGCCCATGGATCTTGCATTGTGTTTGGATATTAAACTGAAACCTTTTTTGCACCTTTATTCCCACATATTAAAAGATTCTTGGAATTTTTTGAGAAACGTTACTAGTGACTTGTAGCACCAGGATCTTAGCTTTGCAACTGTTGATGTTACAGATTTATTTGGAAGAATTCCATACAAAGTGGGTCTTGAATGGTTCAGGGAGGCCCTTTTATTGTGTGAATTAGTGGAAAGGAACAAAAGTAACGTGATGGGAGACTTGATGGACATTTTATTGAACAACTTTTTGGATTTTGAAGGAGAATACTTTAAACAGCTGAAGGGTGCAGTGATAGGGGCAGCTTGTATCCTCATTTTTGCTGACATGGTAATGTGGAGGTAGGAAATGAGAATCATTTTTATTCATTATTATTTCCAATGTTGTGGCAGTTGTATTAGATTTTTAGATGATATCTGTATTATTTTTTTTTTTTTGGGGGGTGAACACTAAGAAGAAGTTTTTGGAATACATGAATAATACCATTGTATTACTGAAGTTCACCTATACTTTTTCCACTGAGTAGATTAATTATCTTGACATCACTATTATTAAAAGAACGAATGGTTTTCAGATCACCATTTTTCGAAAGTCCACCTTTTCAAACTTCCTCCACTTCCACAGTTGCTACCCTAGGAATCTTAAAACACAATCTGGAAAAGGGCTAAATGATAAAAATATCCACAATGATTTCTGATGACAAACTTTTCAAAACTGAATTAGACACATTTGTATGATGTTCAGACAGAGAGAATATCTTGATGACCTAATTAAACAATGTATGTTGGATGTCATTCTGGGTAGATTTTCCAGATATGCTCCTATACTGGGTAACCGTTCACCCTCTGTAGTAGACACTTGTCCCTCAGTGACCACACCCCCTTTGACCAACAAATTTAACATTTCAGTGGTGTTAAGATACAACAATACTTATTTTTAAATTAATAATATTATTTGTAGGAAATGGAACATGTTGGGTCAGGGCGTTGAACTGCCCTGGAGGGTGGCCTTCTTTTGTTTTTAATAGAGGCCTTAATTTGAAATACAGTTTTGAACAGATTGCTGAGAGTAATCAAATGTTTAGTTTGAAGAGACCTGGTACTTGGAAGTGTGGCTTTTGTAATTATTGCAGTTATGTGTTGAATAGTAATGCATTTCTCATCATCTATCATAAGAGTAGATTATCAACCAACATCTTTGCTAACTGTTCCATGTCTAGTGTAGTGTACATGTAGTGCAGTGTACATTAGTAAATATTGTGGGAAGAAATATCCAGGGAATTGTTATGGCTAGGCTTGCATAGGCCTTAGAGCCGATAGCCTAGTACCAACCTATGAACCTATGAACCTAGTGTGTGCCGGAACTGTGGTGACTTTTATGTTGGGAATACCAAATGCTCTTTAAAACAGAGAATTTATTAGCATTTGCATGACATTTTTAAGAAAAATGAAAATAACAGGCTTTTTAATCACACTAAAAGTTATTCTGTCACATCTACTATAAATATGAATTTTGTTTTAATTAACAACATGACTGTGGCCCCCAAGGGTCGTGATTGGAAAATATTTTTTAAGTATTGTGAACTAATTTGGCAAATTTGTGTGAATTGCCACCACAAAAATCAGGTTTAAATGAGTGTATATCTTTAAATGGGTCTATATTATATTCTCAAATGCCGACAATGTCAAATCTGACATTGTCGACATGAGAATAGCGAATGCTGAGAATCTCAAGCGTGTAAATGGAAATCTCTGTAAGGGGAGATTTCCATTTTCTGCAATGTTGTGCGGTCTCAAAGTTGGTATATTTAAGTAGCCGGGGTGTGGAGGTGAAGGGTTTCTTGCCCCCCTGCTTAAACCCATTAGGGTACTTTTTTCTTTTTGTCTTTTTATAAGGTCAATGTTTGACGACATCGATCATATGGTGTCAACCATATGTTGTTCGATGCTTTCAACCGTCAATCTTATGATATAGTCCCCTTTAAACAGTGCTTTGAAACAGAGATCCATTAAGGTGTAACATTTTTTTTTTCCTACAAGCAACATCAGTATTATTTTTCAAGCCTCTTGAGAACTGTATAATTACATAATTATTTAATTGTGTCTGTTTTGGGATTGGTTGGTTCATATACTTATACTGTAACTCTTCCATTGCCAACACATGCTCTGATAAAGTCTTGTATAGACAAAAGTGCTTGTATATTTTTATCTTCCATAACAAGTGAAGTCTTGGCTTCCTTTGTTACAAGTCACCTCCTTGTATTTTTGATTACTAGTGTTTTGTTTCTTGGAGGTTACTGCCTTTTTTGGTTTATTAGTTTTCCTGAGAAAGCTCATTTGTGGATATATGGGAGCACTTGGTGCAGTAAAGAAAACTGGAGAAATAAATTGCTCTAAAGTCTTAGTTATCTGATAATGGAAGAAGTTTGTCTATTGATGTTTAAAACAGTAATAATAATAATAATAATAATAATGACAGTGGCCCCTTGAACTAGAGATTAATAGAACAGATTTTGTTCACTGTAGTGAAGAAGAATAAAAAGAAGATTTCCAAAGACAGGGAGACACAGAGAGAAAGATAGTGCGAGAAAGAGAAAACAAGTGCAATCTAAAAGGAACAGAGAGATGAACAGAATAAGTCTCACACTGATAAGGATTATTTATCATAACTGAAGAAGGAATGATAATGTCAGGCTGACATCAGCAAGAATCTTTGCTGAAGTGGTTTTACAGGAGCGGATATCCAAAGATGTGCTGCAGAGAAGAGCTGCAATCTGGTTTTAGTATATGCAACCAGCATCTCCACTATTCAAATGGCACTGGTTTAGGAGATGATAACTAATCAACTTAATGTGGACATTTTTTTTCCTGTGAAAGATCTTAAAATCTAGCTTCATATCAGAAACTGTCTTTCTTAATTATTGTTAGGACACATAGGGGAAATGAGAGACATCAACTTTGTTTCTCGATTTTTCTTTATTTTACACAGATATTAGTGGATGATTATTATGATTATAAACAACATTTTAGAGAGGATAGATACAAAAATAATTATAAAGCTCTGTCATATTGTATTGTGGTGTAATAGATCTGTGAACAGAATGGGGCTCTGGAATGGCTATGGGAATGTATAGTAAGGGTGATGGAATACAAAGAAGTTGTGCCATTTAAATAATTCCATATTTCTTTTGTAAAATCAGTGGTTGGTAACATATGCAGGAGAAACTCATGTAATTTCCCATTCTGGGAAGTAAGGCTGAAATAGTGTTCTAAGTTTAACAATATTTGGTAATTTTGCTGTCACCCATTCTTCAAAAATACATTTATTACATAGACAAAAAACTATACAAAAACATTATTTCTCCTATGATAAATTATATTATCTATACTCATAATTTTTTTTAAACATCTGCTGTGACTTCTAATTTCTGCCATTTTATGTCTTTTGTGACTAGAGCCATAGCTGAGAAAGATCAGTTTGACCTTTGCACCTACTTGACTAGCAAATGAAATAAATACATCAATAAAACTCAAAGTCCAATAACACTGCAGGGCCTGTGAACTAGAAGTCATAAAGGGTTAAATGTTCAAAAAGATGCACACTACATGTGACACTAAAGGAGACTTATGGAGAACTGTAAGTGGGTATGAAACTGATGTACAGAAAGAAGTAGTAGCTAATGTTTCTGAAATTGTAATAATTTCACAATGGAGAGTAAGTGATCAATGAAAAAATAAACAGCAAGTTTCAGGAAGTAATAAAAAAGGGGTACAAATTCTGTTGAAAACAATAGCTGTGAGCAATAAATATGATCCTTATGGAGCTGTAGGTATGTGGATAGTATATATATATAGAGAAAAAGAAACAGAAAAAGGAAAAAAGATGCAGATATGGTGTAAGCTTTGTAAGAAACAGCATAATTAAATGGGATACAAAGATTGGTGTTATACAATGTGGCTTGACTTGCTTAATGTGGTCAAAGCAGAAGTTAAGAAGTGGTTGGTTAAGTCCTTAAATGTTGATACTATGGAAAATAATATCTAGTTGAGGGGATATTTTAGATTCACTCAGAAAATAAGAAATTAAAGTTATTGTTTGCATATTTATTATGATACAGGTGACATGCTCTTTTTAATCACTGAGGGCTGATGTCCTCAATTCAAGGTGAATGTATTGGTGCAGTGGTCTGAATCAGCTTAAGCATAATACCTGATTAAGGGTAAAGGTGAGTGTAATGTAGAAAAGACAACTACAACAGTTTCATGGAGACACTTCATGGCAGACCTTCAGAAACGGTGGTGAGTATAAGCATTATTAGCAAATATGTACTGCATCACTAAAAGGAGGAAAGAATTAATTGAGGGAGTTTGTGAAATGCACAGTTTACATAATGTAATAAACTACTATGTCACCACACCTTGATAAAAAGATAATTGTTTGTCAGATTGTACTGAGATAGTTTATAGCCATCATACAATTTCTAAAATGCAAGATTTTGATGACACAGATGTTTCTTTCCATTAATTTCTAAACCAGGTAACTGTTTCTTTACATATTATTCAATTTAATTTGCATGTTAGTTTACATTGATCATTTCATTGTACCTATTTTTACTTCATATCTCCTATATGTATCATCATATTTTATTTACCTATCTGTAGGCATCATTTACTCACCCCCTGTCCACCTTATTAATCCCTCTTTACCTTACCCGTAACACTTCATCTTACCTTAGAAAAACCCTTTCAATAAGACTTCCACTATTAATAAAAATATGTCTGAATGAGTGGTGAGGTTTTGGGGATCAGATCTCAAAAGGCTACAGTTTTTTCCTTTTGTGATTTGTTTTTTATTAATTTGATCCATTGATTTTAGATATTACACCATCAATCACTTTAGTTTTGATGTTTTTACATCTCGATAAATCAATATATACCTGTTTCTATCTATTGCATGCTCACTGCCTCTCTCTCTCTCTCTCTCTCTCTATATATATATATATATATATATATATATATATATATATATATATACATATACATACACACACACACACACACACACACACACACACACACACACACACACACACACACACACACATATGTATATGGGTCTAGGACTAATGATCGCCTATACACTTCAACGAAACTGAAACGTGGGAGCACACTTTCACAAAAGTGCTTTTTCACCGAAAAAGTACTTTTGTGAAACTGAGCTAATAAAGAAAAAAACATGAACAAATGGCTTTTGCTGAGATCGCAGCACAGTGGGGATCAGGGAAATTCCCTTTTCCCCACTGTAGTGCAATCTTGGAGTGGGAATATAAAAGTAGGGGGGTGTGGAGGTGCAGGAGGGCTTGCCCCCCTGCATGAACGTGATTACTGTTATCTTTTTTTTTTTAAATCTTGTCTTTGTTTTTTTTTTTTAGCAGACTTTCACGAAACTATGCTCAACCATTTCAGTTTTGTTGAAACATGGCATCAGTAATTAGTCCTAGATCTCCCTCTCTCTCTCTCTCTATATATATATATATATATATATATATATATGTATATATATATATATATATATATATATATATATATATATATATATATAAGAGAGATACACACACACACATACACATATATATATATATATATATAGAGAGAGAGAGAGAGTGTGTGTGTGTGTGTGTGTGTGTGTGTGTGTGTGTGTGTGTGTGTGTGTGTGTGTGTGTGTGTGTGCGTGCATGGGTCTACTTATAATTACAGAAATGCCACTTACCTGAATATCACTAGACTGAGACAGCAACATTTAACATTCAGTTAAACAAACGTTCACATCACAAGAATTTTAAACTGGGAATGGAGGCAGTTGGCCAACATTCAACAACAAACACACTGAATCAAACCCACCCATGTGGGGTGCTTCAACCCCAACACCCTTCAATGTGAGATGCTGCACCCCCCCAGCCCCCTAACTATATATACCAACTCTAAAATTGCACTATATTGGGGAAAAGGACAATTTTCCCCATATTGGCCAATTGCCTCTTTTCCCTGTTTAAAATCCCAGTGATATGAATGTTGATTTACATGAATGTTCAGTGTTGTCATCTCGATCTAGTAAGATTCGAGCAAGTAGTATTTCGGTAATTACAAGTAGGCCCCTATATAGACATATAAAAAATATATAACTATATAGAAATATATAGATAGATATATAGATATATGCATAGACATACAAATATAAATATAATGAAAACAAAAGCTTATATAAACAAAAACTCCAGACTTTCAAAATGATTACTAAAGTTTTATTGTTTGCAGACCTGTGAGTGTTTTCATGCTATAAAAAAGACTTATTGAGGATAACTTTACAACTAAAGGCAATATTGTAAATGTAATTGTTTACAACTGTAAACAAAGTACAGTCGAGCTGAGGCAGACCTATAGGCAGCCAAACCTTTCATATTTTCTTTCTTGTGTTAACAAGAGGGCATCATGGGTGATGTCCAATGGAATGTTCCACTACTGAAGATATGAATAGTCAAGGAAAATCAGTCAGTGCTCACATTCTGAATAAATTGTTCAACTGGAAGTGCATAGAGCTTGGGAAGAATCAAACCCTTAGACATAAGCTTTGATGTAACGTGTATAGAAATATGCCTTAATTCTGGCTGTGGATGGAAGGACTCTCTAGCCTTTAGCATAGTGGAAAGGTTCCTTAAGTTACTACATCATATAAAGTCATTAACAACTTTTACTGGCATGGTGTCTGTGAAGATTTTACTAAGGTAACTATCCAGAAAGGTCTGTAATCACACATAAACTTTGAAGAGGTATCTGACAATTCCTTGACGTGTTCTCTTTGCTGTACTGCAAAAGCAATGTGGGTATCAGTATCTGCTTAAGAAATTGAAGTTGAGTCCAAAAACACATGGATCATATGGGCTAGAGATGAGGGCCTCTCTTTAGTGTGATACAAATCACACAATCAATTATTTTATATTACTGAAAGTGTCTATCATCTGTTCTCTCCATGGTCCTAGCACTGGGATACAGCCTAGGGAAGGAGAGTCTTAACAATATCCTCAGGGGTTATTAATGTTCTTATGCAATTAAATGTGAATAAAACTCAGTAAGGAATATTTCAGAAGACCAAACCTAATATTGAGAACAGCCTTAACATCAAGGAATAAAGTTTGAATTATAAACCAATTTGCTGTTCCTGTTGTAACTTACAGTTTTGGTGAGACTGACTGGCCTCAAAATGTTCTGGATCAGCTTGACAGGAAAAGAAGAAAAATGTTTCATGCTCATCAAATGATATATAAAAATCAATGCATACCAAGATTATGTACTCCTCCCTCTGAAGGAGACATCCTCCTCGAAATTGATTAAATGTACAGATCTGCAGTCATGGGTATCATATCTGCTGACCTCATCAGATCCAAACACAGTCAAAGTTTGAAAACCTAAGGAGGGAAAGTCTAAGATAATCTCTTTGCTTAGTTTTACAGAATTATTCTGGTGTCAAGCAGAAATAGAAACTAAAGCAGAAGTAGACAGAAATCAAAAAGCAAACAAATATGCCAAAATAACAAAATAAAGAATATGAGAAGGATCAAATATGAAGGATAGAAATGTGGACAAGCCATAAATATACTGACAAGTACAGAGATCTCTTGGAACCACCTTATGTTTATCAGGGTTTGATGCAGGAATGATTAAAGAAAGGTGAGTTGCAGCCAAAAAGTAAAAGGTTAATAATGGCAGCCCAGGATAGTGGACTACATACACATTGGTTTACAAAATCCATTCAGCATGTGGAACATGTGGAAGACACAGACAGACAAAGATTCTGTAAAAAAAAAATGTAAATAGTCGCATATCTTCTTACTGGGTGTGATACACTTAAGGCAGAGGGCATGTGCACTGAACTTCACACTAATGTGGCCAGACTGCTGCATTATGGATTTTGCAAATGCTAGAATATAGAAGTAGCTGAGAAGCATCGTAAAAATGAACTATAAAGCATTATAGAGAATGGTGACGTCTATATCACATGAGATCAGCCATTACCAACAGTTCAAAACATAGATGTGAGAAAACCAAATAGGATAGTCAATGAAAACAGGCAAAAGTGTCATTGATATTGATCTTTAACATTGCTACACTTAGTGACTTCGGTGTCTTGTGTACAAGGAGAGTCAAAGTCATAAAATACCAGGATTTGCAGGCAGAAATAACAATGTGGAAGACAGATACTCAGTTTAAATAGTAGGAGGAGCAATTTGTCTAATAAAAAAAGACTGCACAGTCATATTTATATATGCTACATGTAACTCCTTATACGTTGCAGAAGGAGACAGTTATGGGTACATTGTGAGTGCTGTTGAAAGTACTTTTGGCTAACATCAAAAACTGAAACAACACTAATTTCACAAACTTTAATTTTAGTGTGACTTAAGAATAGGTACAGCCCTGTCATGGTATTAGAAACCCAAAATACTTGGAGAAATTATAGAATGTGATCTATAGCAAACAGAATAAAAATACTTGTGCTTTATATACTGATGCTGAAATAATCCAAACACAAAAGGATAAGCATTGGCCCAAGAATCTCTAGAGCATCATAATGCACAGAATTCAAACAACACCAGCCTACAATACTAAAACGGGTTACAGATTTCAATCAAGTGAAAAATCCACCATCCATTTAATGTCTTATAGGTCTTTCATGACTGTAGGCAAGTAGAAATGTTAGTGCATCCTGCAGGCATTCATCACCATCCACAATACTGAGTTAAATAAACCAATAGCCAGTTATGGTTTTAATTTTCTATATAATAGTCAATGATTTACTGGAAAAGCTCATCCAGACACTGCCACAACATGCTATGAGGGAAAGGTTATTTTGCTTTCTTATATTTTGTACTACTTATTGCCTTCTTCTAACTTGTATACTGTGATTTTTCTTTTGCAATGTGCTTTACTTCTACTCTGCTTTTAATTGCATATTACACTAGGAAAGAGACCACAGCTGGGTCTCTTGTGAGTCACACAGAAATTAGAACAGGTCAATTAAGGAGTTACACAAAAGTTAAAACTAGTCAATTAAGGTTAATTATCTGTGAACTGAGGGTAGAGCTAGGAAGTAAACCTTCTATTTAAGGGGTAAAATAAAATATTTCAAAGCTTTACTGGAAAAGCTCACTCAGACTCTGCCATAACTTGCTGTGAGAGAAAGGTTACTTTACTTTTGCTTTCTTATATTTTGTATTACTTTATCAATTTATTTATTTTATTTTACATTTGTTTACTGGGTATGTCTGACTGAGCCAATGGCCCTCTTTCAGCAGTGGCCTGGGGAGAAAAGCTCCTTAATAGTAAACATAAAAATAAAAATAATTACATTACAAAAAATTTAAAGCACATTATATAAAAAAAGCATTGCATAGGTCATATATAAAAGTAACATTCTGAAACAGAAAAAGACCAGTTGAATAAATCAGGAGCAAGAATAGATCATAACATTAGAGGAAAGAAAATGACTGATCAATATTTAGATGTTATGATATTGTTGGTACATGTTAACTGAGACGTAGCTTCAAGATATGTAAAAAGATGATTATTGACCTTTTTTAGAGAAACTTACATGAGACTTGCTTTGACAGCTATTTCTTGTGCACTGTATAGTCAGGTGTGTGAAGGGAGAGATAGGCATCACTGCTGAAAACTGAAAAAAATATATATAGTTAGGGTTACGTGAGTGAAGGAAGAGCTTGGTTGATTGACAGAGGTTGTATAGGTATGCTCAGCATGGCATAGTACAGGAACAAATCCACATATTTGTTAGGTGTTCCCTAAGTAGTAATTTCAATTTTGATGTGTTTGCAGTGTTATGTATTGTGTGAGGCATGGCGTTCCAGAACTTAGATATTTGATTAAAGAACAAGGATTTGCTGTGACTATTATTGGCCATTGTTATTTTAAGTAGTAGTAGTATCATTATTGCCTTCTCCTATTCTGTATACTGTGATTTGATTTCTTTACCCCATGTTTTACTTTTATAAGCTTTTAATTGCATATTAAACTAGGAGAGACCACAGCTGGAGTCACACATAATTTTTTCCCACCATCCCTCCCTGGCACTGTTGTGTTCTTAAATGCAACTGGCCATCTAGCTGCCTCTCCCTTATGTAAGTATAACCATATAGCTCCTTCCCTCTCCCCTTTCATTGGCTGTTGTGAGCAAGCACAAAATAATCATTTTGTGAAATCACTCCCCTTCAGCTAATTAAATTTATTCACCAACCCATCGTATTCCATAGAACCAGAAAATGAAGTACCCACATCTTTTCAGTCTGCCTTGTTCTTTTAAAATTAGTGGCTCTCCACTTAGACAGCTAAAGCTTAAGTTACCCCCTCTTTCATATCTAATTGCTTAGTGCACACTGCAGTGCTTAGGATATTAACCCAGTTTTTTTCATCTTACCTTTAAAATCTGCAACATATATTGCAAGACCACCAATTACTGAAGAATCCACATTCTGCCTGACAGTAGTCATCTTGAGATAAGTGCTTCTGTTTTTTCCTGCTGAGAAAAGAAGGACAGTTACATTATTTCATGGAGACTGCTGATCACCTGAAAGCCTAATAACTGCTTCATAGGTGACAGCTTGGAATTTATGTTTATAATCTGCTCCTAGGGAGAGAAGGAGCAGAGTGCATTGATTCCTGACTGTTTCAGGTTGAACAGTGAGTGACTGTGCTTGATGTTAATGACTGGCCTGGTTGCTATCCAAGGTATCTATGAGGAAAAGGCTAAAACAAACATACAGACCCTTGCATAATCTGGTACAAGACTGTGGATCACCAAATAGTGTGTGCCATGCTTCTCATCTCGGGATTGGGCTTATGTTTTGCTTCTCTTGAGAGAAGAAGGAAAGGACCATTGTATGCCAGTAGAGTGAAGTTGTGGTGAGACCAGCACTACTAGTAGTCAGGCAGTAGCCATTCATGTGACTCCCCTCTTTTCATCATTCTTGACAGGTTAATTCTTTGTTTTCAGTAAGTACTGCTTGATTTGTTCTAACTTCAGAATATCTGTCTAAATATGTCATCCCTAAGTTTTCAGGGTCTACTTATTAGTTCCCCTCAAGTGTTTGGCAATACCCTGTATATTCACAGACACCTTGAGTGACATTTGTCCTGTAAAAGCACAACTGAAATTTCATCAATACCTAGTTGCACACAGGACATCTATCTTGCAGTGACAAGCACTGTCCCAGAGCTGCAAACCAGATACACCCAACATTGCTTTATATTCTCACTGCAACTGTCTAATCAATACAAAAGGGTCTGTTGTCATGGATATGAACTTTCCTACTATCTCTATTACCAGCTTGGTGGATATAGGCATCCTGATGCAATGCAGAAACTGCCTCATGTTTATTGATAACCAGTTAATTCTCAAACAAACTGATATGGTATGTGAGAGATGTAATATCACAATGTCACTGGAGGCAAAGCTCTCACATAAAAGTACTCCTAATATCAATAAGATTGTCAGTCGTACACACACTGCACAAATCACACACAATTCAAAACAGACATATCAACCCACATATGCTGAGGCACTTAAATGTAACCTTCTTAAACCCCAAAGACCTTCTAGATGAAGAACACATATCAAATAACCTCAGCAGCAGCTCCAAATGCACCCTTTCAAAACAATACCCACATCAACACAAGACTCAATCATGAGACACATTGATGAACATCTCACCAGGCTGAGTAAGGTGAAATGCACTAAGGTCATTTGACCATACGTACCAGTATGACTCAGTCATAGTCCATGTGGATGTAAATGTTCTGAGATGTGCCTTCCTAGACTATATGAAAATAGATATCATGGAGCTCTCAGAGTATGTGTCCAAGGAAAGTATGAGGCTAGCACTGAGCAGGATTTGACCTAGGCTTTTCCAAAGATGATGCCAAAATATGAGCAAAACATGACTGACTTTAATAATTGGCTTAGTTTCTGATGTCATTATAATGGTATACAATAGTTGTCAGAGAACAGTGACAGTCATTAGTCTGCACAATGGTGGGCCCTCTACTGACCCTGGAAACTACAGTCCCATAAGTCTCATTAGTCTTAGCCATGGAAAGAATTATCATTGATATGATTAATACTGTTATAGTAAACCTCCAGACACTGGATCCAACCCAGTTTGGTTTCATCAAGGGCAGGTCGTGCCTACTCAACCTGGTGGACTTCTTTGAGAAGGTCACCAAACCAATGGATGAGGGCAAAATAGTTCATACTGCCTACTTGATCTGGCTAAGACATTTGACACAATACCCTGCTCAGACATTGTTGACAAACCCAAGAAGGTAGGTACAAACCCATATGTCACCTGGTGGTTAGCTAACTGGCTCACAGACAGGACCCAGGATGTTAGAATTGGGGAGTCCAGTCAAAAGTGGAGTCCCTCAAGGATTGGTCCTTGGACTACTCCTTTCAGCATTTACTTCTCTGAAGTCAAGGCCAATGTCAATGATCTCTGGCTGAATAAAATTTGCAGGTAATTGCAAATTAGGAGCTGCCATTGAGTCCTACAGTGACACAAATGTTCTCCAAGAAGAGTTGACACAGACAAGCAACTGGTGTCAGAGCAATGGACTAAATTGAAATGCCAAGAAAAGCATAATAGTATCCTTCAGGACATCATCGACTTCTGCTATCATATTAACAACAAACCCCTTAGAGTTAACTCAATACTCAGAGAATTAGGGGCACACATAGACAGTAGTGTAGCCTTTGACCATCATGCATCTACAGCAGTGAGAATATCATTCTATGTTGCAAAATTTATAAATAAAGGTATGGCATCTAAGTCCAAGGAAATAATTGTTCCACTGTATTTGGCATTCATCAGACCTATCACTGAGTACAATGCCCCCATAGTATGTACCTAACCAGGCATATCCAACAACTGGAATGTCCACAGAGGTTCCTTACTAAAATGTTCTATGCAGACCACCTCAAGGCCCTATCCCTGCATTCTGTCTCCTACAGGCTGCTGAGGGGAGATCTATGCCTGGTATACAGGGCATACCCCATTCTGATGGACCTTCGGCATAACCACAAAACAAACAGCACCAGAACTACTGATTCTAAAGATGTAAACCTTGCCTGTGATATGCACAGGACATGCTAGAGAGATAGGTATGTATCTCACAGACTATCCCATCTCTGGAACAATTTTTCCATCCATGTGAAGCAGAGTTTCTCCATAACCTAATTCAAGTGCAATGCTGACAATTGGATGGACAATGGGAAATTCATCCCTGGTTTGTAATCTATATCTCTAATGGACACAGGCAACCTATAACTGGTTTATCTCCTAGGCGCCTGCTTGTAAATATTTAATCTCCCAGGCTCCTGCTTACACTTGTCAAGGGTACCAGAACTTGTCAGAGATTTGGGATGCATGGCTAGGCTTAAAAAGGCCCTAGTGGTCATTAGCTTAGTAAACAACTATGAACCATAACTTATGATCATTAAGAAGGCATACCTCTCAACCTCTAAGTGCAGGAAATCTGGACAAAGGCAAAAATAATGGGGGGGGGGGGGCAAAGGCTTATAATCAGGGACAAATTATAAATATTACTCATAAACTTAGAAGTTTGCTAGAATAACAGGTTTTGCATTAGCATGCATTTTCTGAAGGATGCGAAGTCTAAAAGTCAAATGTATGTTATTATTTAGTGCCTTCAGTCCCCAACAATTTGTCAGAAAACCACAAATTGTATGAAGGACAGAGCAAAGATATGAGGCAAAACTCTCACCATTCTGTGAAAATCTAGTCAGTTAAGAGGTATGAAAGAAAGTTTGTCAAATCTCTGAGAAACTGTGTTTAGTCCAATATGATCCAGTGGCAAAATAGCAAATTAGTTCAAATCACAAAACAGTCAAGTCAAACTGATCTTTGACATCACAGTCCAGTATGATAATATATATATAATTGATGAGAGTGGGAAAATGTCCCCTCTGACTGAAAATCAAATATCTTCTTCTTTTGGCTGCTCCTGTTAGGGGTTGCCACAGCAGATCAACTGTTTCCATCTCCTCCTGTCCTCGGCATCTTGCTCTGTCACACCAACCACCTGCATATCCTCTCTCACCACATCCATACCTTATCTTAGGCCTTCTTCTTTTCCTGTTACCTGGCAGCTTCATCCTTAGCATCTTTTTCCCAATATACTATACATCCCTCCTCAGCACATGTCCAAACCAACGTAATCCTGCCTCTCTGGCTTTGTCTCCAAACCTTCCAACCTGGGCTGACCCTCTAATATATTTATTCCTAATCCTGTCCATCCTCGTCACACCCAGTGCAAATCTTAACATCTTCAACTCTGCCATGTCAAGCTCTGACTCCTGCCTTTTTGTCAGTGCCACTGTCTCCAACCCGTATAACATAGCTGGTCTCACTACCCTCTTGTAGACCTTCCCTTTCACTCTTACTGGTACTCGTCTGTCACAAATTACTCCTGACACTCTTCTCCACCCACTCCATCCTGCCTGTACTCTCTTCTTCACCTCTCTTCCACACTCACCATTACTCCGAACTGTTGATCCCAAGTACTTAAACTCATTCACCTTTGCCACCTCTACTCCCTGCATCCTCACCATTCCTCTATCCTTCCTCTCATTCACACACATATATTCTGTCTTAGTCCTACTGACCTTCATTCCTCCTCTCTAGAGCATATATCCACTTCTCCAGGGTCTCCTCCACTTGTTCCCTACTCTCACTACAGATCAAAATGTCATCTGCAAACATCATAGTCCACGGGGACTCCTGTCTGATCTCGTCTGTCAACCTGTCCATCACCATTGCCAATAAAAAAGGGCTCAGAGCTGATCCTTGATGTAATCCCACCTCCACCTTAAACGCATCTGTCACTCCCACCGCAGACCTCACCGCTGTCACACTACCCTTGTACATATCTTGTACCACTCTTACATACTTCTCTGACACTCCCGACTTCCTCATACAATACCACAACTCCTCTCTAGGCACCCTATTATATGCTTTCTCTAAATCCACAAAGACACAATGCACCTTCTTCTGACCTTCTCTGTACTTCTCCATCAACACTCTCAGAGCAAACATCGCATCTGTAGTGCTCTTTCCTGGCATGAAACCATACTGCTGATCACTAATCATCACCTCCCTTCTTAACCTAGCTTCCACTACTCTTTCCCATAACTTCATGCTGTGACTGATCAGTTTAATCCCTCTGTAGTTGCTACAGCTCTGCACATCACCCTTATTCTTACAAATCGGTACCAAAACACTTTTTCTTCATTCCTCAGACATCCTCTCACTTTCCAAGATTTCATTAAACAATCTAGTTAAAAACTCCACTGCCATTTCACCTAAACACCTCCATGCTTTCACAGGTATGTCATCTGGACCAACAGCCTTTTCGTTCTTCATCCTCTTCATAGTTATCCTTACTTCCTCCTTGCTAATCCACTGCACTTCATGACTCACTATCCACACATCATCCAACCTTCTCTCCCTCTCATTCTCTTCATTCATCAACACCCCAAAGTACTCTTGCCATCTGCTCAGCACACTCTCCTCGCTTGTGAGTACATTTCCCTCATTATCCTTTATCACCCTTACCTGCTGCACATCTTTACAAGCTTGATCCCTCTGTCTAGCCAATTGGTACAGGTCCTTTTCTCCCTCCTTAGTGTCCAAACTTTTATACACCTCTTCATACGCCTTATCCTTAGCCTTCGCCACCTCTCTCTTTGCCATGCACCTCATCTCCTTATACTCTTGTCTACTTTCTTCACCTCTTTGACAATCCCACTTTTTCTTCACCAACCTCTTTCTCTGTACACTCTCCTGTACTTCTTCATTCCACCACCGGGTCTCCTTGTCCTCCTTCCTCTTTCCAGATGTCACACCAAGCACCCTTATAGCCATCTCTCTTACTAGCTCTGCTGCAGTTACCCAGCTATCCGGTAACTCTTCACTGCCACTCAGTGCCTGTCTTAACTCTTCCCTGAACGTCACCTCACATTTACCCTTTTTCAATTTCCACCATTCGATCCTTGGTGCTGCCCTCACACTCATCCTCCTCTTCTTGATCACCAATGTCATCCTACAAACCACCATCCTATGCTGCCTAAATACACATTCCCCTGCCACCACTTTACAGTCTCCAATCTCCTTCAGATTGGCCCTTCTACATAAGATATAATCCACCTGTGTGCATCTTCCTTCACTCTTGTGTGTCACCCTTTGCTCCTCCCTCTTGTTAAAATACGTATATGTCACAGCCATGTCCATCCTTTTCGCAAAATCCACTATCATCTGACCTTCTGTATTCCTTTGCTTAACACCATACCTACCCATCACTCCCTCATCCCCTCTGTTCCCTTCACCAATATTCCCATTGAAATCTACTCCAATCACCAGTCTCTCACCCTTGGGTACAGTCATTACCACTTCATCCAACTCACTTCAAAATTTTTCTTTCTCATCCATCGCACACCCAACTTGTGGAGCATATACACTAACAACATTCATCATTACACCATCAATTTTCAGCTTCATAAACATCACTCTATCCAACACTCTTTTCACCTCCAAAACACTCTTTGCATACTCTTCCTTCAGGATAATGCCTACACCATTTCTCCTCCCATCCACACCATGATAAAACAATTTGAAACCACCTCCGATACACCTAGCCTTGCTCCACTTCCATCTGGTCTCTTGCACACACAATATACCAACTGTCCTTTGGTTCATCATATCAGCTAGCTCCCTCCATATACCAGTCATATTGCCAACATTCAAAGTTCTGACCCTCACTATCACAGTCCTAGCCCTTAACTGCCTTTGGGCATGCCTTCCACCTCTTCTCCTCCTTCGGCCAGCAGTAGCCCAATTTCTGCCAGCACCCTGTTGACCAACAGTACTGGTGGTGGTCATTGTTAACCCGGGCCTCGACCTATCCAGTATGAGTTTCTGTACAGTTTTCTGCATGTGTGATGTGGCACAATATTATGCCAGATGCCCTTCCTGATGCAACCCTCCCCATTTATCCGGGCTTGGGACCGGCACAAAGAAATGCACTGGCTTGTGCATCCCCAGTGGCTGACATAATAGAAAACACAAAAAAAAAAAGTTCTTATGGATTACTGATCTAAAAGAAATAAAAAAAACCTGTACCACTCCAATAAACAGCTTGTCTGTTCTTTCTTGTTCCAGTAAGAATGGATTGAAATACTGGTGACCGTCTTCCCTCATGAGGTGCGCACTCCCTAAAAGTAGAGACTGTTAGAAAGCAGATATTGTACACAGTGATTATTTCCCCAAGGCAGCCATGATTTCATATGTTTGAAAAACAGAATTTTCCTATAGTCATTTTATATGAAGTTTCATGAAGGAAAGGACAGAAAATACCTGAAGGGCTAAGCCAGATTTCCCTACCAGAAATTCTGATAGTGGAAGCCTTAGGAGGAATATCCAAATGAATAATTTATTATGGGAAAAATAGAATGAGAGTCGTCACTTTAAGGATGACTGATTTCTCTTTTCAGGTGGGGTTCCTAGCAGTCAAACACCTATGGACAAACAGAAGATGCTATAACCTCAAGAGGCACATGGCTGATAAAAATCAAATTAAAAACAATTTAGAAATATTTGATTCTAACATTTGGAAATAATGGCTTAGAATAAGCATGTCTGTTTTGCTATATACAACCATTTTAATTTAATTTTTTTAACAAAGCAGTTCAGGTGGTCACATCTGATTTCGGTGAGTTTATTGTGAGAAAATCTCATACAGAAAACACCAGTTAAGGCACATGGACATAAATGACATAAGCCTACAGCTTTAAGCAGTACATTCAGGGAAGTCACCACATATAAAAAGGAGAGGTGGTTTGTACACTACTTAATGATGATATCTATCACATTGTGTAATGCACACTGGTTTCAATTAGTAAGTTGGGGGATTTAGTTTCAAATAAATTTGAAGTGTCATATTAATTTCATTAACAGAAGTTTTTATTTATTTTTATGTAATAGAAAGAGTAGCATAAAACAATACATTTCTAAAGGATGTTTCTTCCAGATATTTGTTACGTATATATGCCTATATGTATAAAAAGTATGAGCTGAGGTTAAACGTATGCAAAAATAATACTCTTTTGTACGCAGTCTAGATTGCAAGTATTTGCTAATTAACTTGCAAAGAGTTTCCAGTGAAAAACGATACATTGCATGGTGGGGGTTGGTATAAGGTTAAGGAGTTTACATCAAAGACTCAACATCCAGGGTTTGATTCTCTCCTTTGAAAAGAAAATTAGCTAGGTGCAAAAGGGCCCACAAAAGCAGTTAGCCCCATACATGATTATGAACCTCTAAGTCAAGTGGTGATTAATAATACAGGCCAAAGAGGCTGTAACAAGAGTATTCAGACAGAATGTGAAGAAAAAGATGGTAAGAAGAGATGGAAAATGAACAAAACGTGATTTATTTCTTATTAGCTCAAATGGGAAAATCTAGATGCTGGTGCGTTTTAATTCATTTAACTTAAGTGAATGCAACACATTGTTTTGTGGTTACTTAAATTTCTGACTATGTAGATACCAAGATGTTAAGTGAATTTATGGACACACAGATCACAGTACTATACTATGCTGTGTAAGAGTTATAGACGTTTCATGGGCCACGTAGTATGAATTCATTCATTATGTATAATAATAAGGTATTTGCACAATACATGAAGGGCACAAGAAAACCTCAGTCATGACAGAACCCAACCTGACAATGTTTCATCTCTCACACTTCAGTCTTGAAGGATTTTTATGGCTACATGACTGGCAATCAAAGACTATGTTATTTGCTGTTTTTGTTGTAATATATGTAACTTCACTAACTGAAAATGCAATGTTTCTTCTTATTATTGGCTTGGATGAGAAACTTCACTCACCAATGTACTTGTTTGTTTGCAACCTTGCAATGTTAGATATCAGCATCCCAACAGTGACTGTCCCCGAGATTTTGCATTACTTGTTGACAAATGAGACAGCTATTGAATTTGTTTCTTGTGTCACACAGATGGGCTTCTTCATATATTTGTATGTAACTGAATGTTTGGTTTTGGCAGTCATGGCCTATGACCGCTATCATGCCATTTGCAGGCCATTGAATTATCCTATCATAATGACCATGAAGAATACAACACAACTTTCCATTTTCTGCTGGGTGCCAGGACTTCTGATAACATTTTTTCACGTGTATATTGTACTGAGTGTACCATTTTGTTGGCCAAATACAATAACTGCATTTTTTTGTGAATATACATCATTAATGATGCTGGCATGTGCTGATGTTTATTCATATACCTTTGTCCCCTTAATACTGGCCCTAGCTTTCATGTCCCTTATTTTAGGTTTAATTATTATCACTTATATTAAAATCCTGATGTCTGTCATTAATGTAAAGTCCAGCATGGGGTACAAGAAAGCTTTTTCCACTTGTGCTAGTCATCTTCTTATAATTGCCCTGTTTATTTTTGTCCAAGCAAGTGTGCTTCTTTCTCGTTTCATCAGTGACACATCAGTGAGCCTTCAGGTGTTAGCAGGGGTCATACAAAATATTCTTCCTCCACTGGTAAATCCTATTATTTATTGTCTGAAAATGAAAGAAATTAGAGTCAGCTTCCTTAGAATTTTGAACAAGATTTTCACTGCACAACATGTCACTACATGAGGTTGTAGAGCTGATTAAACTATGAGTGGATATACGTGCAAGAAACAAATCAAAGTACTTTTTAATCAGAAAGAAAGAAAAACTTAAATGCTTGCATCTCTTGATTATGTACATTATTTGGTTCAATTTAATAAAATAAAGTTGAACAAAATATTTGTAAACAATATTAGAGAATGGCATGTGCTTTACCAAAGTTTCAGTGTAGAGATGTTTTCTGAGATACATATCGATAGTCATACTTCTGTTATGTCTCTGACATTTTTCAGGAATCGATACATTTGGACTACAGTATTTATGATCTAAATACTCTGCTTTGGCCGATAAACTAAAAACATACGGGGGAATTCAATAAAGCCTACATGGATTAATTTTCTGGGTAGGCATAGTGGCACAGAGCTTACACAGAAGTAAGCAGCCATGAGATCCACTAAACAGAGCTGAGGGGTGTGCATGTGCATCCCAACACAGAAATGTCTGCGGCATGCAAATCACCTCATAAGCAGGTGAACTGCATGCAAATGAGGGTGTAGAGTGATCCAGCAAGCAGACAGGCAGCAGTGCAGATTCCGTGTTGGTGTCAGAAGTGTACACGGAAAGTTTCCATGTACATAAAATTAAAAAGTGAACAGGGGCTGTAAACACCCTGTTAGAATGTCAAACATAGCATAGCAGACACAGCTATGTGCAAAATTATGCTCTGTGTGTCCAAAATGTAATGAGAAATAATTTAAAATAAACATTTTTCTATTACCCATATTATGTTTGCATAACGTGCAGCGGTGCGCAAACATGCTGTTATGCAAAAAATAAATATTAAAAAGTGTAAAAATGAAAAATAATAAATATGTGACAATAATGCATTATAGGGCCTTACATGGAGTATGTTCAATGGCAGATTTCTGTGGTTGTTAAGGAGGCAGGTCCTGAAATAGTGTAGTATGCAGGTTGTGTGCACAGATCTGTATGCAAATGAGCTGGGGTGACTGAATAGCAAATATGGGTTTCCGTGCCCACAAATAAAATATGTGTAGCCCCAGAACCATGTTAGTGTCCACAGGAGAACTAGCTGACATCCAAAGGGGGTGTATCACTATCCCTTTAAGCACATTGGAGCTCAGCAGCGCCTGTGTGCATGGCATGCTGCTCAGCTGAGCAGAAGGGGGTGTGTTCACTGCTGCTGAGCTTTGTTTAGCTGTGGGGTACATGTTTTAGTTGGTTTGAGCATGTTTGCAAGGTGGGCCACTGTGCTGAGCATGCTCGTCTGTGGGGGAGTGTGTATTGACTGGTGAGTATTGTTTATACCTGTGGCATGAGTTTGTGTGCCACAGTGCTTAGCAGAGAAAAAAAATTGCCTGGGAAATCCAATCATTTATAAATTAATGATGACCCCTTTTCCACTTAGACTGGGCCATTCAAACCCCACAATGATGTACTTGGCAGGTGGAATGCATCATAGTTAGCCAAACACACAGGCTGCATCTCCAGCAGAGCACTATAGAGTATGCATACACCCTACAATGTGATTCCCCTCCATACTTTGCACCACTGGTGTACAGACTTGGGAATTTTAACTGAGAGAAAGCTAGGGGCTGCTGCAGCTCTGCTACCTATGTATCTGCTAGATGCTGAGGTCAGTGCTGATGCTGCTGCTGACAATAGGCCTAGAATGAGAAAGAGAAGAGTGTTTAGGCCCAGGGTAACCTACCAGGAGCTACATGAGCTGGAGATTGTAGAGCACTACAGGGTAGACAGGGACATACTATAACAACTCACCAGCTATACCATCCTCAACTCAGACACAGAGCCAACAGAGGGGAACCCATCCCAGTAGAAGCAAAGGTATGTGAAGCCTTTAGAATACCAGCTACAGGTACTTTTTAAAGACCAAATGGAGACATGATGGGGGTCTGACAGGCATCAGCATTCAGGGTACTCCACCAATTCCTGGTTGCCATGCAAACACATGTCAGTGAGCACATTTATTTACCCAACAACCTAAGGAGATGTAGCATACTACCCTGAGGTACTGGGTGCCATAGACTGCACTCATGTACACATTAAAGCACCGCCAGGTGAGGAGGGTGGAATTTACATAAACTGAAAGGGGTATCACTCCATCAACTGCCAGATCATGTGCAATGCCCAGGGCATTATCAAGAATGTGATAGCTGACAGCCATGGTGGCTATCATGACTCCCATATCTGGCACGCATCACAGCTGTACCAGGTGTTTGCCAGGGGAGACATCCCATACAACCATCTACTGGGGGATGCTGGCTATGCACTGGAACCATGGTTGATGACACCATCAGAAATGCACACACACCTATCAAAGAACACCATAATGAGGCACTCGCACAAACTAGCTACATCATAGAGCATGTATTTGGGCTGCTCAAGTCATGGTTTCAGTGCCTTGATATATATGATGGAGCCCTGCTGTACTGTCCAGCCGCATGTGCACAGATGTTCACAGTATGTGTCATGCTACACAGTATAACACTGTGGAAACAGTTGCGGCAGGATCATCACAGAGAAGGGACACAATGCCCATCACCAGTGCCTTGGTCCCTACAGCCACACCCTCAGGTGGACTAAGAGGAGGAACAGGTGTAGGTGTGCTCAGTATGCCCTGCCTTGGCAAAGAGGCATCTCATAGCACATGCATAATAACCTATGGTCCTAGGGACTGACACCTTACTCTGACTCACATACATAGTAAAAAGGATGCCAGCCACACCACACAACCTGTACCTTACCATGTATTGGCTGTGCACTGTGTGCATCAGACAGAGTCAGCCCTGAAGCACAGGTATCTCAACTGTTGCATTCACAAGGTAAGCCACTCTCCTTTACAACAAATGTATGGGGTACTAGTTCTTGGTAGCTTATGTATGGACCTGCTGCATGTATGCAAGGGAATAGAGTGGGCTAGTGGGCTACTTGCAGAGAATTAACAGCTATGTAGGACAACAGATACTCTGTCCAATACCGAGTGCCCCATAATATACATAAGGCCACATGGCTGAAAAACCCACAGCAGTATGCAAAGGAAATGCCAAACAGTAGGGGTCATAAGACAGATGCATGATTGTCGATGCCAGAGTCCCCTACCCCCAACACATCAGTGTTCCCATACAACTGCAGTAACATTATGTTTGCAAGGATATATCAGCAGACCACACAATCCCAGGGCTGTCCCAAAGAACCTGACCACGTGTTCTATTTTCCACAATGCACAGGGGTCAAAGTGTATGTCTGTCTGCTGTTGATAGTGTGAGGAATTAAACTTCACTTTCGGTTGGCCGGTATGGCTCACTGGTCTAAGTACAGTAGCATGGTTGATGGTGTTGATGGTTCGAAGCTGGCTGAACCTACAACTTTTGCACGTGAGGTACTAATATGGTAGGAGTCCCACAGACTGTCAATATGCCACAATCTGTTACTGCAAGAAGGCTGGACAAAGCCAGAGACAATGGAGGGAGAGAGGGACAAACCTACAGACATTATCCATGCTCTGATTAACCTAGAAAATGGCTAGTACAACTGTAGGTTGCAACACGTTAGAGTAGCAGCAGGATCTAAAGGCCATCACTTAACTGTGTCAGTACATATAACAATTCAGTGGCCTTCATTTAGTAGTGCATTACCGGAAAAACACAACTGTATGAGGTACAGGGCAGACATGTGGTGGAATGATGGACATCCTGCAAAAAACATGTACAGTGGGAGCTGTGAAGACTGTCACCCTGCATGTGGTGTTACATTTTGTACCCCAGTTGCATCAAACTGACAACCACTAAGAGCAGGAAATCTGGACAAAGCCATGAACAGTAGTGGGACAAAGGCCCAAATATAAGGTGAAGGCATAACTCATGGCCAGACAAATGTACAAAGTTCAGAGAACAACAGGTCATGGAGTAGTATGATTTTCTTGATGTGTATGCAGTCAGTAACTCAAATGTCTGTTATCATTTCCTAATGTCAGTCAATAATGATTTGCCCCTAATCTACCAAAAAAAATCACAATGCTATGTAAAGGGTACCATACATATGATGCAAAGCTCTGTATAGTCTATTACAGTTTGTATAGTTGATAGGTCTGAGTCTTATATTATGTTCAGCAGGCAGCCATGGAATCCCTTGGAGAAAATGTTAGGGAGGTACAGGACTGTTGAATCAAGTGCAGCAGCCAATTGGCTGCAGCACACAAAATCCTGGACTGGAGTACAGGTAGGTCTGTCCTGGAGTCACCTTTTAAGTATTCACAGTCACACTGGGCATGTTCCTACACTTAGTTAACTTGAGCCCATGTCTGATGCCTCATCTGCCTAATGAACTGAGATGTAAAAAGATGTCTGTGCATACAGACAGCTTTGTACACGTATCTGCCTCTCCCTATCCCCCTCACACATGATTACCCTATCTATCAGTATGTGGCAGATAGATACATAGGTAACATATATATTATATATATATATATATATATATATATATATATATATATATATATACATATACATTGGGGGTGTGGGGGGCAAAACCCCCCACCTATTTCCATTTAAAACATGAAAATACAACAAAAACTACACATTTTAAATGTGCCTCCCACACCCCCCTGACTATATATATCAACTCCAGGGTTGCACAACATTGGGGAGGGGGCAATTCCCACTTTTTGCCTTGAATACTGGTTGTCGATCAAATGGTCTGTCGACCAAATGAATGTCGATCAAATGGTCTGTCGATCTTATGAAGTAGACCCATATATATATATATATATATATATATATATATATATATATATATATTATAATCTTATATATATATATATATATATATATAGAGAGAGAGAGAGAGAGCTGCAGAAATGTGTAGAGTGCATTAGACCCTCTGCATATATCTATATAACACAGTTACATAATGCACACACACACCTACAATGAAGATGACAGCCCTGTTTCATATATATTGATATATATATATATATATATATATATATATATATATGTGTGTGTGTGTGTGTGTGTGTGTGTGTGTGTGTGTGTGTGTGGGGATGTATAAATGTCCACACTTACATGCAGAATGCTGGGGTTATCTGCACCTATGCAACCAACAGTTGCCTGATGGTAACAGATCAAGGCTGCAGAACAACATAATCACCCAACCACAGAACCGTGTCCCTGCAGAATGTCACCCCATAGGCAGACAATGGTGAGCAGGTAGTGTAATGTGTGATGGCTGTGATGCAGGACTTGTACAGGCCATATTGTCACCGGCTAATTGTCTACCTAGCAAACTGCAACCAGTCAGACATGGCGATAATGGTAACTGTAACACACATAGCAGGGGTATTAACAGGGACCCCACTGCTAGGATACTAGATACAATAAAAGCATAAAGGAGGTTCACTCCACAGGCCACACATGCTGTGTAATACAAGGCCACTTTACATAGTCCACAAGTACTGTAGCTGCAGCAGCCACATGTACAACAGATGTAACCGGTGGCATGTGCAATAAGTAGTGCGAGCTATAATGTGTAATAGTAGATAGGTAGAGGTTCTAATCTCACATCAGACACTGTGTGTCTGTGTGCAGATAGTTCCCTTACAGCAATACAAATATGTCCATCTGGCCTATGTCTGTGCAATGTTTAATCATTTTATGGCCCAGTGACAAGTGTTCTCCTCAACATTGGCCTCTCTGTTAACACCTGCTGACATCATCCACCTTAACAGCACTGGCTGACAATTTCAAAACAGATAATCTCCGTAGTGCATGCAATACATACTTAGTGCTACAGTGTAGATTGTTAGAGAGGTAGGGGTTCTCATCTCAATAAAGCCAATTCTCTCATTTTTAATTTCTCCAAGTCTTTTGTGATTCTAATACTATGACGGGAATAGGCCCCATTCCTAAGTCAAAGTACGATTAAAGTTCATGAAATTAGTATTGTTTCACTCTTTGATGTCAGCCAAAAGTGCTCTTCTCAACATTCACAATGTGCCCAGTAATGACTCCTTCTACATTTCATACAGTGTTACATGAATTGGCAACATATAGAAATGCAATTGTAAATTCTTTTTTAAAAGACCAGTTGCTCCTACTACTATTGGAACTGTCTGGGTATCTTTCTTCCACATGGATCTCATTTCTGCCTGCAGATCCAGGTATTTTATGACTTTTCTGTATCTCTGTGTGCAAGACACTGTAGTCACTGGGTGTGGTGATTTCAATAATCAATGCTACTTTTGTGTTCTTTTCTTGGACCACTCTATCCAGTTTTCTAGCATCTATCTTTTGAACTGTTGGTATTGGGTGATCCCATCTGATATAAACTTCATCATTTTCTATGAATCTTTGTGGCTCATGTTTCCAGTGTTATTCAGCCACTTTGATACCATAATGTTTGGACAATCTCCAGTGTAACAGTCTCGACACATTATTATGCATTTCAGTATACAGTCCCTCTGTCATTAGTGCATTGCAACTACAGCAACACGGTGTGTGACTGTTTCCAATTCAGTTTTACAAAACCTAGATATGTCTGTTTCTCCCACATGTTCAATAGACTTTGTAAACCAGCTTGTATGCAGTCCACTATCTTGGACTACCAATATTAACATTTCATTTCTTGGTTTGAATTCACCTCTCCTTAACCATTCCACCATTCACTCTTGATCAACATCAGGCTCTTCCAGAAGTTTTCTATACTTGCAACTGTATTTATGTTTATTCCAAATTTCTTCTCATCTGGTCCTTCATCTTATATTATTCCTTTTGTTTTCTGGCACATTCATTTGCTGCCTGTTTTTTATTCACTTCTGGTTTGATTTCCATTCCTGCATGACATCGATATGCTTCTGCTAAATTAAGCAGAGACTTCATCTTAAATTTATTCTCCTCATGTTTCAAAACTTTCACAACATTTGGATCTTGTGATGTCAGTAAATATGTGTGGAGTCCTGCGATTGCAGATCTATACATCTAATCAATTTCAAGGAGGCCCATCCCTCCTTCTGAACAGGGAATATATAATCTTGGCATACACTGTTTTTGTTATAAATCATTTGGTAAGCATGAAGCATCCTTCTTGTTTTAATATCCAGTTTATCCAACACTTTTTCTGGCCAGTCAATCACTCCAAAACTATAAGTTAGGACAGGAAGAACAAATTGGTTTATAGCTTGGATCTTATTCCTAGATGTAAATGCTGTTTTCAGGATTAATTTAAGTTCTTCTAAAGTAATCCTTATTGAGATTTATTTGCATTTGTTCATTTTTTTTGCTCTTCATCAATTCCTAAGTATTTATACACTCCCTCTTGCTCAAGTTCTTTTATATCACATTCTTGTCCCAAACTGATGTTTTCCTGATGCTGCAGTTTTCCTTTCTTAAAGGTTTTTTTTGCACATTTATCAAGACCCCAGGTTCATCTGAAAAAGTTTTGATAACCTGCAGTTGTGCTTTCAGTTTCTTATCTGATGAGCTATACAGTTTTAAATCATCAACAAAGAGAAGATGAAAAGTCATTAGACTTTGTTGTTTTCTAGGAGGCAGATTGTAGCCATGGCCTCAGCTGTTATGTAAACAGCTTAATGGATTAATGGCATGGTAGAATTGCAACGGTAACAAAGAGTCACCCTGTAATATCCCCCTTTGAATTTTTATCCCTGGGATAATAATCTGTCCTTTATCATGGCTTAATTGCAAAGTGGTCTGCCACTGTTTTATGGTTACTGAAATGTAATCAATCAGTGTAGGGTGTATCTTATACATTTTTAAGCACTCTTTTATCCATGAATGTGGGATACTATCAAATGCTTTTTTGTAGTCAATCCATGCCATACTTAGATTCTTCCCCTTCTTACAGTTCTCCACTATAACTATGTTTAACAACAAATGATCCTTTTTTCCATATGACTTTCTTTTATTGCCCTTTTGTTCTACTGCCATAATTGAGTTTTCTTCTAAATGACTATAAGCTCTGCTGTCGTCAATTCCCGTGTAAAGTTTATATGTCGTTGGAAAACAAGTTATTGGTCTATACATGTTAGGGTAACTTGCAGGTTCACTTAAGTAAGAGCATTGTTTTTCCTGTTGTTAACCAGTGTGGTGTGTGTTTGGGGTGCGCATATAAATAGTTCTTACTCATGGTTAAATCCCAGTGCAAAGAAGTTAATACTTTAAGCCAAAAGTTAGGTACTGCATCTGGGCCTGGGGTTTTCCAGTTAGAGGCTTTCTTCAACTTTGTTTCAATCTCTCTGGCTGTTATTTCATCCCATTTCATATCCTGTATTTTTAAAGGTCTTATTCTTTCTTTTACTTCTCTATCCATTTAGTATCTTTGTTATGTTCCACACGATCTTCACAGATACTTCTCAAAAATGTATCTACTTTCTCTTTTTTTGGTGGTCTTTCAATTCCTTTTACCTTATTTCACATTTCTCTATAAAACTTTTTTGGGTCATCAATAAACTGCTTATTTTGTTCATTTCCCTTATATTTGTTTTTGTATCTTTTAAGTCTTTCCGTCTGTTTTGAAATGTTTAGTTTATCTATAATAGTGCATAATAGATCCTGGTCTGTTCTAATACTGCACTTTGCTTTTATCACATCTGTCTTTCTTAGTATTTTTGTTGATCTATTCCCTCTTCTATAATCTTCTAACAATGACACTTCTTGTCTGAGCTGCTTTATAGTTTTCTGTATTCGATATTTCCATGATGCTATTTGCTTTCACCCCCCCCTTTTCCCTCGCTACCCTATGTTCCTGTGGTAGAACTTTATCAGTTATTAATTTAGCAGCACAGTAGTATATTCTGTTTACTTCTGTTATATTGCATGGCTCTCTATGGACAGTCCTAATTATTGTGTTTGTTTTATCAAGCTTCTTACTTTTGGGGTTTTATTAAGCTTCTGCAGTCTATTTCTCTCAATGATCTTGATATATCTGTCTTTGTCTATTAAATCAAGCAACTCTTTTCTTAACTCATTTTCTTCCCTACTAAGGGCACATCCCTTGTTTTTTGTTTCCTGTGGGCATTCTTTAGAATGTTCTATAGCATCTTCCTGTGGCACATTCTCTTCAATTCCATCCTGTGTCATCTGTTGTTCTGTCATATGGGAACTCAGTGGCCTATCACTCTTCAACATTGACTGCATCAGAGTTTCCACAGTTTCCTGTTTCTTTGCTTGCTGTCTAGCTTCAAATGAATGTTTATATCGGCTTCCTGTGGAAACCTCCAAAATATCTTGATATGACACATGACCAATTGCTTCCTGTTCCACTGGCTTCCCCTTAATTTGGATATCCTTGCTCTATCCTGTTGTGGTGCTTTCTGTATTTGATTTACTACACTGAATCCTCCTCTTTGCAGCTGCTCCATAACCTCAATTTCTATTTCTTTGACTTCTCCATTACTAACTCCTTTTCTACTTTTCCTCTTAGTCTTCTTATTTTTTGTATTGTAAAGTTTTCCATATCCAGATTCCTTTCCCTATATTTTTCTTCGAATATCTTTGGTGCTGCTGTTTTTGTATTGGTTAGTTTTGCTTTCTCCTTTACGTAAATATTATACCATATTAAATCTCTTTTCCTTTCCCCTGTCCATATTTCTTCTTCACATGTCTCCTGATCTTCTTGCTTTTCCTCATCTTGGGGACTCACTCCATCATGTTGTGATGTAGTCAGTTTTAGACCTTCTACATTAAATCATTCACTTTGCAGGCACTCCATAACTTCAACTTTTATTTCTTTAACTTCTGCTTTACTAATCATCTTTTCTACATTACATCTTTGTGCTATTGATCTTTTTATTGTAAACTTTTCCATAATTGGCTGCCTTTGTCTATATTTCTCTTTGAATATCTTTGAGACTGCCTCCACTATATTAGTTAACGTGGCTTTCTCTTTGCATAAATAATGCACCATATCAAATCTCTCTTTCTTTCCTATGTCCATATTTATTTTTTATATTTTTCAAATATCTCTAGGTTTTTGTTGTTTATATTTTCTCACTTCATCAGATGCTTCTTTTTCCAAACAGATCAAAATTTCTTGATCACTGTTTTTCATAAATCTGTTGTATTAATGAACGCAAATTTTTATTTGAAGCTTCTGACAGTTTTTCCTGCAGAAGTATTTTTTCTTTCCCCTAATTTCTCTCTTAATCATCGTGTATATCTTGTGTCTGGAAATTATGGGCTTTTTACGTAATAGCAACAATACATCATTTCTTTCTTATCCTCAATAGTCCCCTCTATCATCTTTATGGCTCTTCTTTGGCCAATCAGTTTTTGTCATTTTTAATTTCTCCAAGTCTTTTGGGTTTCTAATACCATGATAGGAATGGACTCCATTCCTAAGTCAAAGTACGATCAAAGTTCATGAAATTAGTATTGTTTCACTGTTTGATGTCAGCCAAAAGTACTCTTCGCAGCACCCACAATGTGCCCAGTAATGACTCCTTCTGCAATTCGTATGATGTTACATGAATTGGTAACATATCTAAATATGATTGTAAATTCTATTTTAAAAGACCCATTGCTCCTACTACTATTGGAACTGTCTGGGTTTCTTTCTTTCACATGGCTCATGCAGATCCAGGTATTTTATAACTTTGTGTCTCTCTGTACACAAGACAATGTAGTCACTGGGTGTGGCAATTTCAATGATCAATGCTACTTTTGTCTTCTTTTCATGGACCACTATATCCACTTTTCTAGCATCTATCTTTTGAATGGTTGCTATTGGGTGATCCCATGTGATATAAACTGCATAATTTTCTATGATTTTTTGTGGCTCATGTTGTGTGTGTGAGTGTACAAATGTCTTCACATGTCACAGTACACATATGGTTGTGCAATTGTCATGCATTTTACTGCCCTATGACTAGCTGCTGGCCCTAAATTGCCCACATCTACCTAGGCATACTTGCTATCTGCTACAACCTACATTTGTACGTACAGAGCACTTAGGTGACACGTATCAAGGGTAGCTGGCCTTGTCACAGGGTAAGCTGACAGCCCCCATTGTCCCTGACACACTGTTCTACACATATACACCTAGGTAACCACATATGTATACAGCTGTACCTTGCTGATATCATGTTTCTGCTGTGCTGCCATGCCATTCTGTGCCACTGGATTGCCACCAAGTCTCTACAGCTTAGCCACTTAGACCCCTGGAACAGAAACAGAGTTCTGTGAGACACCTGTCATTCTGTAAAACTACCACCAGTTTAACATCATGCAACAAAGGTACACAAACTTTGATGTGTAGTCATGACACATGCCAGTATACAGCTCTTGTCATGGCCCACAACACTTGGCATGGCATAACACTACAACACTACAAAACTACATCTAAAGTAATATAGTCGCCCTGTGCATCAGACACATATTTGCATGTCCCTGCATTGATGGCATGGATGGCAAGGATGTGGCACAGGTATAAGCACATGTACAGGGTGTGGTGTGGGGGTGACAGAGGCCTAGGATGTGCCAAGCAGTTGACAGCATGTGTGTGAATCAGGAAGGGTTGTTGGTTAGCTGGGCCATGGAGAGGTGCTGTGTGTGTCTGTTGGTGACCTACATGTGACAGTGAAGTTTGAGTGTGTGCATGTACACAGTCAAGCCCAGTGCTACCCCTACATGTGTGTATCTTGGACAGCTGTGGACCATGCATGGCACAGTGGACAGTTCACTGTCTCCAGTAATGAACATGAGAACTGGCTCTGCCTGGAGTGTCACTGGCACCACCATGCCCAGGGTCAGATGCGGTACTAGTAGCTGACAGTGACTGCTGTCTGCTGGGCTCATGTCCTCCACGGTACAGCCCAGAACCATGTGCCCATGGTGTGCCACATCATGGTATAGACAACACACATCCTTCTGTAGTGCAGGAGGTACTGTCACTGCAGGAATGTGAGTGCGCACAGCCATGAGGACTGTCAGACGATGGTTTTGCTGACCTACATCCACATGCACGATGCCCTACTCCAACCAGATGTTCCAGCACAAACAAGACTTAGTCAAAGACTGACAATGTCTCAGCCCGCCATCTGTCCACTACTTCAGTGAAATGATCCATTGCATCACCAATGTGGTGGAGACAGTCATGGATGTGAGACTGTACTGCATCCATAATCCTGAGAATATGTCAGGTGTTTAATTCCGAATGTGCCTGTGCCTCCAGGATGGACTGAAACATGTGGTGAGTGATCCATGATGTGACACCAGTGGCAGGTGGTGGATGGGCAGCAGTTCTCCTTCGAGCACCCTTGTCAATCTGCCTGTGTGAGACCTCAATAGCTGTCTGGCTATGGGCAGTGTCTAGACTCACTGATGTCATAGTTGCCACACTGTCCTGTTCAATGTTGTCACATTCTGTCCAATGTCTGTGGCCTCAGGTGACTGGGTATGTGTGGGCATACTGACTGTGTGCAGTAACAATGGGAGAGGAAGTGAGATGTCAACCCATGGGACAGATTCTGCCCCCAACAACTCCACCTGTGCCTCACTATGGTCAGCATCATCATCATCAGAGTCCAATGAGACACTGACATCAGGTTGTGAGGGGGACACAACTCCCACATTCACCTTTAAGGAGGAAGACAAAATAAGTACATTACTACCAGCACTATTATGTATGGTAATCCACACACATACACATATAGGTGAGGAGCCCCAACTGCATTAAACATACCACATCTTATTTCTGATCCCATGCACAACACACATACACATTACAACAAACACAGACAAAACAGGCCGTGAATAACATGCACTGCAGCTACATCCGCTTAATTTTGTCAGTATTATACACCTGTGAGATAGGCAATTTGTCAGTGTATCTGAGAGAACTACACCTACAACATAGTGCACCCTTCCTGAGCATACTATGCCAGTTATAGTATCACTGCCTCAGGTATGTGTATCTCCATATTGTGTGTGAACAGACATCTGTGAGTGATTGTCTCCTGTATAGCAGGCTGCATAGTCCTTCTCAAAAGTAAGTGCAAATGTGTTACTGCTCCTGCAAATACACAACTGTGCTTACCCATTCAATGCACTTCACTTAACCCCTCTGATATTGAACATACAACTATTGTACTCTGGCTAAGCATAACTGTCTTGCCTAGGGCAAAATGGTGGCCCTTAACATTCTTATGGTATATATTATCTGTAAAACAGCAGTATCACATTTACCAAGTACAGGACCTCAGACTCCAGCCACACCTGATGGACCTATGAAAATGTGAGGGAGAGGTACTGCCAGCAATGCCAAATGTTGCATTGTTACAAGGTAATATGTGCATGTATCCTCATGTACAGTAGCTAATGTGATACTGCCTACATTGCTCCCTTTCTGTGCATGTGTGCACAACTGTGCATTAAAACCAAGCACCCCCCCCAATGCAGATAGACCTGACACTGGTGTACTGGTATGCAGAGGCTGCCACAATGACTGATACAGTTTTACAGTGATGAACACAAGAAGCTTACCTGGACACTCTTCTGATGTGGATGCCGTGGCACCCACCTCCAGTATGTATGGGGTGATGGATGCTTGGGAGCTGGTGGTTGATCCCAGGTTTGCCAGGAATTCCTCTATGGCCAAGAGTGGTTGTTCTGTTGCAGACCCTCCACTGGTGGCAGCATGATCCCTGGCCATACCAGCTGCCCTTTGATGTGTGGCATTGAGCATATTCATGGCTCTGTGGAGGACCTGCTTGTAGGTCCTGTCCTGATGTTCACTTTCATTAACTGCCCTGGCAAGTTCACCCCACAATGCTGCACATTGTTCACAATGTTGGCGACTCCTAGAGAGAAGAATGTTATGATGAGTCTGAGGACATCCAGGATAACATTGTTTTCAGTGGCTGCAAATGATAGTACATCCTTCCTAAAAGACAAGAAGAGGGGAACACATCACAGGACCAGATATGTGGATATTCACTAGGTACAGATCCTACACAACAAACATGGCCTGCACTATCCACTGCTACCTCCCACGTCATACCCCACAGTCTATCAATACTACATGTGTGGCAATCACCAACATAGTAGCAATACCAGTTATGTCCTTGTCTGCATTGACAGAGTCTGCTGTATGTCTTCACACTCATGAGTGACTTCTACTGTGGTGTGTCCCATATAAGTAAAGTCCCACTACTATGTTATACAGCCACTATCAGACAAATAGGTGTGTGCTATTACAAATATATGGGGACAGTCCAGCAACACCAGTGTGCCACAATGACAGACTGCAATCCAAACCTGCTGCAGTATATCTTCCCAGTAGGCATCATACCTCTCCAGTATACAGATGTTTGCAGAATGTGTACATGTGCCTGATACATGTGGTCCTTTTGGCACAAGCATGTGAATGTCTGATAAATGGTTGGCCAACAATTGATAGTTGTTGTCAGAATACAGAGAATCTGGCTGTCACATGGCAGACCCCTTAGACTGCACTTGCTACAGTAATATTTGTCATGTGTGGGCAATATGTACACTCTGTTGTTGAGTTAGGGTCTGCATCCCCCATTAATGATTGCTATGACCTGAATTCATGCTGTAGAGGATTAACAGGTAAGTTAGCTATAACTTCCAAGCAATGAGGTATGAATGTCAACAAAACAGTGACCTAGCCAAAGTACATCAGGGATAGTCCCGGGCACTTTTACAATGTCTGAATTATTTCTGTGTGACATTCACAGACTGAGAAGAGCTGAATAACAGTACACTATGTGATATTACAGCTGTGTCCACCATTACTTACTGTCAATATGTGTAACTCACAGTCCACTAGCTTTCGTACCGGAGCCGACCATTGTAGTAGGGAGTAAGAGGGCCTGAGCTGTGATATGATTCAAAGCAGATACAGTTGAGATGTATGCCTGTAGCTGTTGGACAGCAGAGTATCACCAACATGTCATTCCCATTGATGTACTACAGGCCTACTGCTGTAATCCCTATTCCCAATACCTTTATCCTCCCATCTGCGTCCCATTATATGGGGACATGTATTACATATCTGGTAGAGTGACACAATCCTTTTTCTGAACAAATCCTCAGCAAACAGTTTGCTAAATCATAGTCTGTCTTGGTAAAGCAACATACAGACATACAAAACTGTTCCTCATAGGCAGTTGCTTGTCTTTTGTAGGTAATGCTCATTAACAGGTAATTGCCTGTGCAAAAATCTGTAGCTCAGACTTGCTAATTCGATCCAAAACAGCTGAGTTGCACTTTCATTAGCCAATGACATGGTACCACAGTGCAATATTTAAGGCCTTAATGTAGGCCTTGGCCTCTTTCTTAGTCTCTGAGATGGACATTATTGAGGTCTGGAGACTACAGCATCACAAAGGATAGGTACAAATACTGTCCACTGTTGAGATTTATGTGGTATGTCCAAAGTTTTGCATGCTATGTTTGGCCATTGTCCCCTGCCATTGTGATTATTCGGCAGGTCAGTGTTAATCATTGTGGGTTCAGGTCAGTAAGAGGAGAGAGACATGTGAGTATCAGATGTCATACCCATCAGAATATGCATGCAGATGTAGTAGCTGCTATTTTGTCAGCTTACTATGTTTGCAGGGGCAAACTGTGATACATGTCCCTGTCACTGGACCTTTGCCCCCCCACCCTTTATGTATGGTTTTGCCTGGATCCCATGTTCTAGGGGGATTGTGGGGTATGGTCGGTCTGTAGCAGCTAGCTTAATATAAAGCTGCTGCACCCTAGGACACTTAGGGGAGGTGTGAACACTTTGGAGGACAGCAAGCTCTATGTGCAACTGAGTCAGCAGTGTCAGCTCTGTTACAGCAGAGCCAGAGTAAGGGTACCATTTACAGTCCACTGGAGGCATGTGCTTAAGGTACATCTGATATGTAACACTGCCAATCACAGAGTAGTAGGCGACTTATAGTATGACTATATGAATATGTGCAGTGTGTTCGTACATACAGGCCTGTGACTTGCAAACATGGGTAGCAGTTAATTCAGTAGCAGCAACTTCTGTGGGTTAAGATTGCATGATTCAGTCACTACTTGCTGTATTCACAAGAATGTAATTGAATTGCAACACACTGGAGTTGAACCCAGGACTATGGATGGCAAAAACTGCATGCAAGGTGTTTAGCAGAATGAGCTACTGAGACAGTGTTTTAGGAGGTGTATTTGCAAGATATATGTGCATGCATACAGTCTATGACACACATTTTCTGCATCTATCATTATGTGCATGGCTTTCAAAGGTAGTTGTTGTGTAACAGGGTCCCAGTTGTAGGCATACATACTTTGCGATTGCTGCCTTAGCAAGTGTGTTTAAAGATGTTGCTGATAAAAGAGTACAGTTACCTGCTATCATACCTCTCAATCTCTTAGAGCAAGAACTGTAGACAAAGCCATAAATAAAAGTGGGACAAAGGGCTGAAAATAGGGACAATCTTTAAATATTGCTCATAGAAATGAAAAATGTTGATAGAATCATAGACTTTGCATTACCATGTGTTTTCTGAAGGGTACAAAGTGTGACACTGAAATGTCTGTTGGGACTTTTTAATCTCAATCTTTAATGACTTGCCAACTACTTTGCCACAAACATACGTTTTAATGAAAACTGGGCCAAATATAGGGGAAAAACTCTGGACATTCTGCAACAATCTGTACAGTTGCCATGTATAACTTCTATCCCAGGCCTCATGTACATTCATTATTATTTATTTGGCTGTGCACGGGTGTAGTCTTTGCATAGTCCCAGGTACACAGCCATTTTTCCCATTATATTTACTTGCAGTCTGTCAGTGGCAATTAGTACATTTTTCTGGAAACACATTCTTTAATTCAGAGCTGAGTGGCCTAGTGGACTAATGCACTATGTTGTAGTTGACAGGGGTTGAGATTTGAAACATCGCATAGGTGATTATTTTTCTGTTCTGCCTAACACTGTGAGAAACACATAAGACTATGAAGGCAATTTTAAGAACTGTTAAGCAGGTTTGTGTTGGATTGCACCAAAAGATGCTTAGCTCTGTGCAAACCCACACTAAAAAGAAAAAAAGAAAAGGGTGTGATAGGACAGTGGTAAAATAGGGGCAAGCAGAGGGGAAACATACTGAAGGGCAGGATGAGTGTAGGAAAGGACCATAGCTCTCCATTTCTTGTACAGCAACAGCTGCGCTTTTTTACAGATTTTGTACTTGAATTTGGACCCTCAAATCCCAGACAGTGGAGTGAAGACAACAGAAATGTGTTGTAAAGCAAATTGGACCTAATTAGTTGTGTCCAATGGACATGTGTGCAAAATGGAGAGCTATGTATGGGGCAATATTTTTTTTGTGAGACAGGTACCTATTTTTTTAAGGAGAGAGTTGAATGTTGGGAAGGGCTATAGGTATGTGTGGGGAGATAGGTTGGGTAGGAGAAGTTGCATTTGCAGACAGACAAGACAGACAAGAGAGCAGACAGGGGCAGTGTGTCACACATGAGGGGGGGTAAACACCTTGGATGGGGAGGGTGCTGTGGAATCTGAAGACCTTGTGCCTCCAGATGGCAGCAGAATGACTGAGATCCCTACCAATCGGCAGTCAACACTGCTCCTTCACTTCCCCAAAGGTGGCTGCACTGGAGGCTGGGTGCCAGGGCCACCAGGCCTTACCAGGTTATCCAGTCTGCCTTCAATCTGGCCCAGGTGATTTTCACAGCTACTATAAAGTATCCTGTGCACCATAGCTGGTAGTCGGTCCTGGGTGACTACTGCCCCTCTGCCACTGCTCCCAGAGGGGAGGGGTCTCATTCCCTGAGTCAGTTCCACCCAAAGGTGGTGCAGGGCCAGCAGAGGAGGCACAACCAGCCTGGGTCCCAGATGTGCTGGTACCCAGTGCCAAGGACAGCTTAGGTGGGATAGGCAGATCAGCAGGAACTGGCCTACTCTGTCATGCTGTGGTGATAGTAGTATAGCAATATGTATAGGTCAGTTATGAAAAAAATATTTTGTTAGTAATAACAGCATGCCAGAACATTGGGAATAACTGAATCAATTTCAAAACATATTATAAGGAGCACAACAATAAATAGCATACAAGTCAGTATATGAAAACTGAATCAATTTCAAAACAAATTATAAGGAGCACAACAATAAATAGCATAACAGTCAGTATATGAAAACTGAATAAATTTCAAAACATATTATAAGGAGCACAACAATAAATAGCATAACAGTCAGTATATGAACAGCATGCCAGTAACAGTTACAGCATAAGGGCAACAACATAAGTAATTCAACAAGATATTTTAATATGCAACCATTGTAATACATAACAACAATAAAACACATACCCAAATTAACATTTATTGCAGAACATATATTAATAGTAAATCATAACCAATGAATAACAATAATAGATATATGTGCAGATAAGGGGTGGGGGAGAGAGAAATAGAGTGCATTAAAACCATTATAAGCTATATAGTTGACAAAAGTACTGCTATATACTCTACAGGTCTGTCCTTTATGTGTTTAGGTGCCCTATATCTGCTGTAGCATGTACATACCTCTCAAGCTATCCACATGGGACAGTATGGGCCAGGCAGTAACACCTGAAGGTACACATCTACACAGAACACTTGCACATCAAGCGTACCTATTTAACTACTAAGGTGTTCTGCAAGCTGATGTTCTGTTAATTTGCTATTTACATCCATCATGTCGGTGATACATCAGTGACAGAGGGATTACACAACATTAATTGCATTCCATGACAGCATGACACTTGAGAGACATGTATGTGTACGGTACAGAGAATAATCAATTATCATGCCTTGCTTGTCAGGCATGGGGATTGATACCAATAGCAGTGACTGCAGAGGACATGTACAACTGACTGCAGCAACATGTCAGAGTCACTCCAGGCATACAGCCATACCAAGATTACACATTTTATTTCTTTATTTAATTTTATTAAAACTTGCACTTTTTCCTTTATTGTAGGCAGTATTATCACAATCCTGGCACTGAGTTTAACAGTCTGTGACATCTGTACACACAATTATATATACACATAATATGGGCTACTTCACCCATTTACCTGACGTTCCTGTGGAGAGGAAATCTGTTATGATTGCATAACTGATTCAGTACTATTTATTATTACATGCCACTGGATTTGAACCCTGGTCTGTTTGTGACAAAATGAAGTTAATACAGAGCATTTAACAAACTGAGCTGCTGAGTCACTGCTGATTACTGATTGACTGAAATTTGCCTAGAGCTCACATGGAAACAAAATAAGACCTGGTAATAGTTGTAACAGTTTTATTGTAGACTGCATTGACAGTTGGATACACATGCATGCAATTTCTGCATGACAGAGATACTAGGTAACCTATACATCACTACATAGAATGCACGTGTACACACAATATTGTTAGTGGGTGGAAATATCTGTGAAGTGTACACACCATATCAGGATATTGGGGTTATCTCACCCATATACATTTTCAAACAGTATATATGCAGTCTACAGCTATTGCACTGTTATACTTGCTGCAGCACTGTACTTCAGAACCTGAATGCATATAGCAGAAATGCAACGGTTAACACAAGACAATCCTGATATACACAATATACCATGGATGTTCTTGCTATAGCTGCATGTGTTGTTGCAGAACAGGTGCAATAATTCATTTGTAGTAAAACAGCTGTGACTCTACACTTATTACACAACACTCTATATGAGATATACCTTAAGATTGGGACTGCTATTGTTTTTAGTTTTTATTCAAGAACAGTTGTCATATTTGATTTCATGCAAAACACCCCTAAATGCACACAGATTGCACAACACAGCTTTATTACTGGTACATTCATGCAGTTACCGCTTTAGTTTCACATTTTTATTGCACAGCACTAGTTCTACTGCAGGTGTTGCAATACAGCTGTAATTCCACAGTTATTGCAATTGAAACTTTATTTTATTTACATTATCAAGGTTAATGATTTACTCTTCCCTGCTTATTGCACTACATTTGGCAGTAGTCACTTATTGCAGTCCCGGTCTATGACCACATTCATAGCAATACGATCAGAACTGTATATACCTACTGGCAATTAATGCTTTACTCTTTGTTGCTTATATGAATATAGATCGCAAGTTACATCTCTACTCACCACACTCTCTGCACAACCTGGTCAGGCACCACCCATGCACCTCAACATTGCAAGCTCTCTCCTCTGCAGCTGTAGGGAGAGAAGCACACCATTATGCATACCTGGTAAAAAAAATATTGCTTGGCTATATGCAAATTGCTGTAGATATACATCTGGTCAAAAAAAAAAAAAAATACAGTGACCAGCCTTCTTTCTATTGGGATATATTGGTGTTGTAATGAGCACACTGATAGGATGGCCAATCAGTGTGCATGCTTTTGAACACTAAATACCAAATATTATATAATAATGTATTTATTAATTATTTCACATCAGTAACTACACTAAAAGATAGTAACATCTTATAAACTACTTATACTACTTATAAGCTACTGTTATGCCAACACAAATTTAATTTCTTCTGGAATGATTTTGTCACACTACATCTCTTGGAAACTGTCATATAAATTAATAACAAAACTTCTTAGCCATAACAACTAACCGTTGCAGTAATACCTCTGCTGCACTTTCCACTATAACAATGATTTTTTTTTCATTTGGCAGTAGGTGTCTGCAGTATAGCATCTTAAACCATGACAAAGAATTACTATTAATATATGAATCATCATTTTCCTCTGTTGTCATTGCAATTCAAAACATATTGGGAATGCTGTTCCAAATATTTTGCTTGGCTATTCGTTATCAAGACGCTGAAAGAAGTGCATCAGCTAAGCATGTAATGATGAATAAAGCACATACATTTCAGTTTTTAGTTATATGCTGTATAGATTGTAGTTTAAGGCTGGGAGATAAGAAAAATGTCACTGAACAGAAGGAACTATATTGGATAGTTAGGTTGCAAGCTGATAACCCCCCCCCCCGGACTTAATGAAAGGGTGTCTATAAAACCATTACTTGCTGCTAAAAGATTTAAATAATCTTGTTTCATTAGATTTTTTTATATTTTTATATTTTAAATAGCAATTTAGTTTATTTTGAGAAATACATTTTTTTATTATTACATATCTTTTAAAATAGTAATTGATTGATTGATTAATTGTTTTGATGATTAGATAATATATTTAAATAGGGAATGATGTTCAGTTTGAATGAAGTCTGAAGAAGCATCTGTTAGATGTGAAAGCGCTTACTGATGGTACCTGTTTGTTCCTATTTATTCGTAATAAATCGTTGGTTTTATGCTGTGGTCTTCTCATCTCCATTTTTGTTACAAAAAAAGGAGAAAGCAAGCTACTTAGAAAAATAATTAATTAAATGAAGTGCTGAAATAAATAAAATAAAGCACACTCCATCCTAATGATTTTGTTGCACAGATTACATTATATATGTATACGTGTCTTAAAAAGAGAGGTTGACACTAAACTCAAAATGATGAATGCAACAGAGTGTAGAAATTAATGGTTTATAATTTATAAGCTAAAGGAAGGTCTGATTCTCAGGAAACTTTGCTAATATGGACATGTAAGCAACACAATTTTACAAATGTTCATGCCCACATGTATCAATCTATCACTGCATAAATAATAAGAAAGCACATACATAAATGGGCAATTTGAAAAAAAAATGAAAGAACACCTGCACTTATTTCCTGTACTAGTATTGAAAGTGGAGACAAAAACAGTTCTGACAGCATTGTGAATGCTGTGAAATGTAGGAAGTAAGATGGAGAGTACATCCAAATCATTTTATAAAGTGCTATACACAAGAATATACAACTGAAATAAAAATGTCAAGGTGAATAGAAAATAAAAAATTAAAATTATGCTGCATTAAAAATTGCTACAGATTTGTAAAATATAATAGATGAAATGTATGGCAAGTCAGGAAAAAGTACAGTTTTGTACCTACCATAAATGTAGATGTTCGAGTGTAAACACTGCTGCAGTCATTACACTTGGGTTATCCTGCCGTCAAGGTTCTCCATTCGGCCTGAGTTCCAAAGTCTTGGTCTGGCGTCGGTTGCTGTCGCCTCCTCCCTGACGTCAGTACGACAGGGGTATATAAGATGCAGCCGACCCCATTTTCTTCAGTTTTTCTTGCACCAGATGTCAGGTGCCCCCAAATAGGTAGGCAATTCAGACATAGGTACGTATCAGCAAGTAAGAGGGGAAGGAGGGAGGGTAACCTGGACTACAGCAGTGTTTACACTCGAACATCTACATTTATGGTAGGTACAAAACTGTACTATGTTCATCGTGTTACACTGCTGCAGTCATTACACTTGGGTAGAATCCCAAAAGCTGTGGTAGGGTGGCTGGTTCTATAAGGTATTAGGGGTGGCTATAAGGCTCTGCAGCACAGCAGTGGCGAAGCCAGCTCTGGATTTGGAGTATAAAGGCAAATGGTAATGCTTGGTGAAGGTATGCACAGAACTCCATGTTGCTGCTTCCAAAATATCCTTGGTAGGTACTCCTCTGAGGTAGGCAGTTGAAGTGGCTGTTGCCCTGGTGGAGTGAGATCTAATGCTGCTAGGTACAGGTTTCCCATGGTGTGTATAGCAGAAATGTATACAATGTCCTATCCATTTTGAAATAGTCTGTTTTGAAATGGCTTTTCCCTGTGCTCCTACAGCATATGCTACCAATAATTGCTCAGATTTTCTGAAAGCTTTGGTTTTGTCCAAGTAGAAGCGTAACTGCCTGTGAATGTCCAAAGAATGCAATAGTCTCTCCCCTTTATTCTGTGGTTTTGGATAAAAAGTTGGCAAGTGAATAGCTTGGTTTAGAGCCACATTTGATACCACCTTTGGCATAAATGTAGGGTTAGTTCTTAAAGACACCCTGTCCTGGTGGAAAATGAAGAAAGGTTCCACTGCCATAAGTGCCTGCAATTCTGAAACTCTTCATGCTGATGTTATTGCCAGTAGCAGAGCAGTTTTCCAAGAGATATATTTTAATTCTGCTGTGTTAGCTGGCTCAAAAGGAGGTAAAGTTAATTTTTCCAAAAGAAAGTTGAGGTCCCAAGTTGGAGTAGGTGCTCTACGGGGTGGTCTTATGATTTTAGCCCCTCTGAAGTACTGTTTTAGCAAAGCATTAGAGAAAATTGGTGGATCCGTGTTGTAATGAGCAGAAATGGCAGAGGCGTGGATCTTGATGGATGAAAAGGAGAGGCCCTTGTCCAGCATCTCAGTTAAATACTGTAGTATCTGAGGAATGTTTGGGACAAGAGGGTCAAGGCTGTGAGCCTGGTTCCAGGCACAGAATCTCTTCCATTTATCCTAATAGGCTTTTCTGGTACTAGGCCTTCTGGCCTCCAGAATGACATCCATAACAGCTTTGGAGAGAGGCGCTGTTTGCTCGACTAAGGAATTTTCCATACAGCTAGGTTTAAGGTCTTTAACTGGCTGTGAAGTATCTGATTGTTGTGCTGAGTCAGCAGATGTGGGATTTGAGGCAAAATCCAGGGTGGTTCTTATGCTAAGTTCTTTAAGATTGGGTACCAGTGCTGGCATGGCCAGTCTGATGCAATCAGGATCATCTTTGGCTCTTCTTGCCTGGCTTTTATGAGTACCTTTGGAAGGAGAGGTAGAGGTGGGAAAGCGTATACTTCTAGCTTTTTCCAGCTGAATGTGAAGGCATCCACTTTCCATGCTTGTGGATGGTAACTCCTTCTGCAGAATTTCTGTAGCTGGCAGTTCATTGGGGATGCAAACAGATCTATGTCCGGGCTCCACCATTTCTGTGTTATCATTCTGAATATTTGTGGATTAAATTCCCATTCATGGGGATACATGATGTTTCTGCTTAAGTCATCTGCCAGTGTGTTTTTCTCTCCTGGCAGGAATTGTGCTTGCAGATGAACTTGGTAGTCTAGAGCTGTGTTCCACAAGGTCATGGCTTGTCTGCAGAGGGGATAGGAGTGTGTGCCCCCTTGCTTGTTTATGTACCACATAACTGTGGTGTTGTCTGTCTTTAGTAATAGTTGTCCTGGATGCAGCAGGTCCTTGAAAGCTATAAGGGCATTTTGTACAGCTAGCATCTCTTTTTGATTGATGTGAAGATGCCTTTGTTCTGCGGGCCACTCGCCCTGAATACATTTTCCTGCCATGTGTGCTCCCCAGGCGTAATACAATGCATCTGAGGTCAGTGTTTGCCTGGCTGTGGGTTGAGTAAAAGGCTGTCCCTTGTTGAGGTGACAAGCTAAAGCCCACTATCGAAACTCCTGTTGAAGGAAAGAAATTAGTGGTATAACTGTTTCCAAACTTTGACAGTGTTAAGACCATACACTCTTTAGGTACCATTGTAGTTTCCTCATATGCAGTCTGGCATATGGAATTAGTAGTATGCAAGATGCCATGTAATCCAAGGCCTGCAGAATTTTTCTTGCAGGGAGTTGAGTCTTTGTTGCCATCAATTGAAAGTATTGAGTCAGTTGTCCTTGCTTGTCTGGCATGAGATAAGCCATCTGGGCTGTTGTGTTCAAGCTGGCACCCACAAATATTATCTCTTGTGAGGGCACTAGTTTTGATTTCTTTTCGTTTACTGTGTACCCCAGGCAACTTAATAACTTTTTTTACGAACGCCAGATGCTTTAGAAGAATGTCCTTGCTCTCTGCTTGAATCAGGCAGTCGTCCAGGTATGGATAAATTTGAATTCCTTTCTATCTGCAAAATGCAATTACTGGTGCCAGGCACTTTGTGAAGACTATGGGCGCAGTAGATAAGCCAAAGGGCAGTGCAGAGAATTGATAGTGCATTAAACCAGCTATGAATCTGAGGTATCTTCTGCAGTTTTGTCTGATAGGGACATGCAGGTATGCCTCCTTGAGGTCCAAAGTCACTAGCCAAGCTTTCTTGCCCAGCATGGGAAGAAGCTGCTGTAGTGTCAACATTTTGAATTTCGGAACATCCAGGTAAGTGTTTAGAGAAGAAAGATCCAGAATGGGCCTCCAGGCTTTGTCCTTTCTGGGAACCAGAAAGAGTCTTGAGTAAAATCCTTGTCCTTGCTCTTGTGCTGGTACCTTTTGAATAGCTCTCATGTCCATGAGTACTGTAATTTGTTTTTGAGCCTCTGCCCATTGATTTGTTGGCAGATTTGGCATTCCTTTTAACCTTGGAAGAGTGTGGAAGTGGAACCTGTAACCTTGAGATACATTGTTGAGAACCCATTTGTCTTTGGTGATCCAATGCCAATTGTGATAGAAAAGTGCCAGTTTTCCTCCTAAGGGGGCTGCCAAGAGAGAGCTGTTTGGCAGCTGTAGTGGGAAGTCATTGAGGCTGCTTTTTATATGGTTGGGGCCTGTCTTCCCCTTCTTTCTGGCCTGGTGCACCCCGTTGTCGAGGCCTGTAAGGACCTTGTGGTTGACCTCTACCTCTTGGGCATCTGTATCTGCCCCTTTGAGGTCTGTCTGTGACTGGACAGGACCAATTCTTTGTTGGCCAATTTCTGCTAAATTGAGGAGGTTAAACCTGCAAGAAATCCTTCACCGTTTGCATAGATTTTGCCTTATCCTCCATCTTCATTAATACCTCTTCTGCCTTAACTCCAAATAACACATCCTGCTGCAAAGGTGCATCCAATAATGTTGCTCTAACATGATCTGGTAACGTATGTTCTTTTAACCAAGCATGTCTTTTAATGACAGCACCTGTAACTGCTGCTCTACAGGAGGCCTCTAAAGAATCAAAACCACACTGCAAAGTATGTTTTCCCACTTGTTCAGCTGCATGCAATAAATCCTGCATTTCTTTAAAATTAGGAGGATCTGAATCTTGAAGCATTTTTTGTTTCAACTGAGACATCAAAAATTGCTGATATTTTAGCATGTGAAACTGGCAATTTAAGGCACTCATTGCTAAAGTTGCAGACGTATATATTTTCTTTCCCCATCTGTCCAATGCTCTGGAATCTCTGTCAGAGGGAACTGGGTTTTTTGCTGATGAGGCCTTAATCCCTTTGGGTCCCTGAGAAATAGTTTCAGGGTCAGCAACAGGGCTTTTATACAGAAATTTGTGTGAGTCACGGACTCTGTATATCTGTCGGGTTTAACTGGGGCTGGAGGTAAGGAGTCAGGATTTAAGCTGGATTCAGTTTACACATCGTCCACAATACCTAACACTGGTGGAATAGCAAGGGGTCTGTGTTGAGTTAATAAAAGGAAGTCTCTGAGCCTTTTCTTGGATTCTGAGTAATCCTGGCCTTCCCAATGGAAATGGTCCCTCATGGTATGTAAGGTTTCCCCAAAGGAGTAGTCTTCAGGTGGAGAGGCTGATGGAATTGATTCCTCAGCATCAGAATCCTCTTAAGGGGGTAAAATATATCCTAGGTCTGAGGATGAATCTGAAGAAATGGTCACCTGGTCGGATGAGTCATAATCTGCATCCTGTCTGGGCCTTTTATCAGGAGGGGGATGGGACCCCCTGAATAGGGTGATTAGGTCTTCGGCCATTTTGAGCATTTGTTTCTTAGGCATGGAGGCCTGTCCTGGAGAATTCTGTATTTGTTTCTTTGTTTTTAAGGGAGGCTTAGACTTAGCAGAGAGTTTAATGCTTAACTGAGTAGGTCTGAAAACACCCTCTGAAGCTGTGGATTGCTCAGCTACTTCGGTTCCCTCTGAAGGGTTAGTTTCGGTAGGCTGAAAAAGTTGTGCATCTGAAAGCCCAGCCAGCTCCAAGTGGGAGTTGGAGGTGGCCTGTGGTTCTGCAGAAGCGATCGTTAGTGGCTGCGGAGGTGCCTCGCTGAAAACCGGAGAACCGGTGACCGGCCTAGAAGAGGTCTCGTCGTTAGTTTTGGGCCTCGGATGCCTGTCCTTGTCTTTGTGCTTTTTATGTATTCCGGTCATCGGAAGTTCCAACGGCATGGTGTAATTGAATTTTCTGCCAAAATAATGTCGGGCAAAATCAAACCGATGTTTAATAGTGCACTTGTTAAACCTAGCACAAAACCGACAACCAGTGATGTCGTGGTGTGGGCCTAGGCATGGGATACAATAGGAATGGAAATCCTTATGAGGTATTTGCTTCCCACAAGAAATACAGTTATTAACTTTTACTGACATCGGTCTGAGGCAAGAAAATGTTTCCCCAACAGGGTACTTAGCTTTGTAGAAGACTTCGGTTCTGGATTCGGAATGAAAATCTCAGGAGTCGGCCGACTGGCACTTGCGAACTGCTTTTGCTTCGGGCACCGCGTGGCAAGAAAGACTGAAGAAAATGGCATTGGCTGCATCTTATATACCCCTGTCGCACTGACGTCAGGGAGGTGGTGACAGCAACTGACGCTGGACCATGACTTTGGAACTCAGGCCAACTGGGGAACCGCCTGATGGCAGGATAACCCAAGTGTAATGACTGCAGCAGTGTAACACAATGAACATCTTAGCTATGATGGAAATCTTGCTATACAAAAGTCATGTGGAAGGAGTCCATTAACAACTGCTCTGTGTGTGTGTGTGTGTGTGTGTGTGTGTGTGTGTGTGTGTGTGTGTGTGTGTGTGTGTGTGTGTGTGTGTGTGTGTTTATCTGTGCATAAGTATGTCAGTGTGTAGCTATGGACTGTGGGCATCATCAAATGTGCGACAGCAAAACCACTGATGATAGTTACCACCTGGGAGAAGTGATGATGCCATATGTATGTCTGATATCATTATGTGTAAGGACAGCTGCTGCATGCAGTGATTCAAATTATAATGTGATGGGAAGGAATTATGTCTAACTATCTAAGTTATTACATATGTTTTACCTGCTGCTGCCACAAATACACAGTTAACACTCAATGACAAAGTGCACTTCTGAAGGATTTTTTAATATCATGTTGGAAAAATGTCTATTGCATTGAGCAGTGTGCAACATTGTGTAGCAATGTGCAATATTATAATGGATTAGGATTTATCATGCACTATCGCAAATAATACACTAAAAATATCAGCACAGTCAGAAAAACGTAGAAGATACACAGATAAATATAAAGGAAAAGTACAAAATAAGCAATTTGTTGATGATCCTAAAAACCTTTTATAGAGAATTGGGAAACAAGGTAAAAGTAATTGAAAGACCACCAAAAAAAGAAGAAATAAATACATTTTGGAAATGTATTTATGAGGATCCTGTCAAACATAACAAATATGCTAAATGGACAGAAGAAGTAAAAGAAAGAATAAGAATGCACAAGATATGAAATGGGATGAAGTAACAGCCAGAGAGATTGAAACAAATTTAAGAAAAGCCTCTTATTGGAAAACCACACGCTCAGGTGCAGTACCTAACATCTGGCTAAAAGTATTAACATCTTTGCATGAAGATTTAGCCATGAGTAAGAACTATTTATATGCTCACCTCAAACAGACACCAGCCTGGCTAACAACAAGAAAAGCAATGCTCCTACTTAACAGTGAACCTGCAAGCTACCCTAAAAATTATAGGTCAATAACTTGTCTTCTGATGATGTATAAACTATACACTGGAATTGATGCTGACAGAGTTTATAGTCATTTAGAGAAAACTCAGTTATGACAATAGAACAAACAGGTAGTAGAAGAAAGTCATATAGAACTAAGGATCAATTGTCAAAGAAATTCATAGTGGAGAATTTTAAAAAGGGGAAGAACCTAAGTATGGCATGGATAGACTAAAAAAAAAAGCATTTGACAGTATCCCACAATCATGGATAAAGGAGTGCTTAAAAATGATACACCATACAGTGATAAACTACAAGACGGCAACCATGAAATAGTGGCAAACCACTTTGCTGTTAAGTCATGATAAAGGACAAATTATTATTCCAGTGATAAAAATCCAAAGGGAGGATATTCCAGGGTGACTCTCTTTCACCGCTGCTCTTTTGCCTTGCTCTTAACCCATTAAACTGTCTGCTTAGCAGATTAGGCCATGGCTATAATTTGACTCCCAGAAAGCAACAACGTATAAAGACTTCTCAGTTTCTCTTTGTTGGTGATTTAAAACTGTATAGCTCATCAAATGAGGAACTGACAGCACAACTGCAAGTAATCAAAACTTTTTCAGATGATATAATAATTACATTTGGTCTTGATAAATGTATAAAAGCCACCTTTAAAGCAGGAAAGCTGCAGCACCAATAAAACATCAGTTTAGTACAAGAATGTTATATAAAAGGAATTGAGCAACAGGGAGTGTGTAAATATGTGGGAACTGATGAAAGATCAACAATCAAACATGAACAAATGTGAATAAAACTCAGTAACGAATATTTTAGAAGACTTTCATTAATCCTGAAAACAGTGTTGACATCTAGGAACAAAGTTCAAGCTATAAACCAATTTGCTCTTCCTGTCCTGATATACAGTTTTCAAGTGACTGACTGCCTCCAAAAGGTGTTGGATATATACAACAGGTAAACAAGAAGGATGCTTCATGCTCATCAAATGATTTATAAAAATCAATGCATACCAAGATTATATATTCCCCATTGTGAAGGAGGTAATGGTCTCCTTAAAACTGATTACAGAATAAATCTAAGATGACTTCCCTTCTTAGTCTAGCAGAAGCATATCAGTGTCAAGCGGGAATGGAAATCAAACCAGACAGTGATAAAAATCAGGCAGCAATTGAATGTGTCAAAAAAACAAAAGAAAGAATATAAGGGAAACATCAGATGACAAGGCAGGAAATGTGGAAAATGCATAAATATAATTGCAAGTATAGAAAACTCATGGAACAACCTTATGTTGATCAGGACTGAATGCAGGAATGGTTAAGAAGAGGCAAATTCAAACCAAAGGATGAAAGGTTAGTATTGGCAGCCCAAAATAGTGGACTACATACATGTTGGTTTACAAAGTCCATTGAACATATGGGAGGGAGTAACAGACAAATGTAGGTTTTGTAAAACAGAATTGGAAACAGTAGCACACCTGGTTGCGACATACTAATGACAGAAGGACTGTATACTGAAAGGCCTAATAATGGAGCAAGACAACACTGGGGATTGTGCAAACATTATAATATTGAAGTCATTAAAAAACACTGGAAACATGCATCAGAAAGCATCATAGAAAATGATGACATCTACATCACATGGTTTCACCCATTGCTAGCAATTCAAAAGAAAGATGCAAGAAAACCAGATATAGTGAACCATGAAAAGAAGATAAAAGTAGCATCAATCATTGAAATCGCTACACCCAGTGACTACAATGTCTTGCATACAGAGAAACACAAAGTCATAAATTATCAGGATTTGCAGCCAGAAATTAGAGCAATGTGGAAGAAAGATACCTAGACAATTTCAATGGTAGTAGGAGCAACAGGTCTTATAAAAAAGAATATACAATCATATTTACATATGTTACCAATATATGTAATTCCATACAAATTGGAGAAGTAGTCATTACTGGGCACATTGCAGGTGCTGTGAAGAGCACTTCTGGCTGACATCAAAGATTGAAACAATACTAATTTCATGAACTTTAATAGTACTTTGACTTAGGAATGGAGTCCATTTCCGCCATGGTATTAGAAACCCAAAGATTTGGAGAAATTAAAGAGAGAATCCATCAGCATTGTTTTGAATATATATAGCACTTATACATTGCCAGATTAAGAACCCCTGCCTATGTCCACATTCTGTATTGTTCTGTGCATTAATTGTTGATGATAGTGTTGGGTTGGAATCCATATAGCTCGGCTAGAAGGAGATGGAGGGATTACAGTCCTGTAGCCATATAAGTGTTAGCCCTAGGTATCTATATCACATCTGTTGATTAAGCCAACCCTACTTATCATTTGCTGTTACATATTTACAGCAGTTACACATTACTGGAATCAAACAGCTGTCTATCTAAGTTACAATGCATAGAACTGTATTAATTGTTTATACCACAAGTTAAGGCTTACAACAAATATCAGCTGGCATGTATTTTACACAACATGTTTGGGAAAACTGGAAATGTGGTCTGACAGAAAACATCACTGTTTTAAGCACCTTTATTGAATTATCACTTGTGTCATAAGCAAATTTATTTTTATATAAAAGTAACTAAACCATATTAACAAGTTCACATTTACAAGCATTACACATCACATATATTGTTCTATACAACATAATCACACCATCATCACATAAATTGTTCAATTCCTGTCTTCTTTTAAACCTCATTCCTCCTCCAAAACATTATTCTCCATGTCTTGATCCCACAATTCCCATTTTTTTTCAATGTAATTCAATCATACCCTGTTCTAAAGATCCCACATCCTGTTCTTTTATCTTTGTTACAATACTCACTACTGCAAATAAGGTAGGTTTAGACTTTGATTTTCATTTTCTAGCAGTTGCATTTTTGACAGCCACCAGAAATAAACTTAACAAGGTCTTATGTGTACGTAATTCAGATCCTGTGCCCCAGTTCAAAAAAATTCTTTCCTTAGCCGCACTCATTTGCTCAACCAGTATTCCTGACAGAGTACTCTGTATGGAATTTTTAAAGTCTGCCAACTCATTAAACTCCAAAAACATATGCTTCCAGTTACATCTTCGTTTTCTATTACACCTCCAATGTTTGTCATCAACCTAAGGGAAATTTGTTTGGAGTTTGCTTAAGGTACAAAGGCACCTATGCAAACACTTCCAGGCAAAAATGCAAAATCTTGTAGATTGTGTTGCATATTTGGAGCCATACATATTTGTGCTTTTTCCCTTCAATAAGACATGTGACACCAAAATGACATTTGATGACCTTTATTAACTTCCAGCTTAACTTTATTGCATCATTTCAAATGTTAATCATATAACAAATAACCTTGAAACCAGAACATGTAAAATCCTTGTAACCATACATCAGGGCAGCAATCACACCTAAATATGATTCCTCTTCCCATTTACATCACGTAAAACCCCTAAGGCCCTCCTTCATCTACCTCACTTCCTGTAAACTTCCCCATAATAAATTAACCCTTCTCTTCCCAGAGACTAATCAAACTGCCCTTTACTTTTCAACCTTAACCTCTTACCACAACAACCCACCCCACACCATAATTAACTCCCTCTAACCCTCTAAACAGAAGATGTCCCTGGACTAATTGGTTTGCTCCCAAACCTCATTTCCTTCCATTGTTTATTTGTGAATTGCTTACTTAATCTCTCTTTACGGTGATTTCTGACCTCTTCTTATTCCTATTGCTATTGTGCAATATGTTATATGCCCTAATTATTATTTTTTTAACAGCTGCTTATGTTCTAGATTCAACTAAAAACTCAACCAGTGCAGGTATTTCATTTAGTATTCTCCTATCCCTCTCTGTTTGCCTCTACTCTGATATCAGTCCCTGATAGCAAAGGCAATTTCTATCCTTTAGTCCAAATTACTTCTTGGTCTCTTCCTATTTTCCTGCCTTTTTCTCATTTGTTTCTAAATCCCTTGCTTCTTTTGTCAGGTTCCTCCTGTAAATTCCCTCTCCCTCTTGCCTATTCTCTGTACTCCTTGTAATGGGTCCCCACTCTGGGCCCGCAATCAAGGAGGCTCAATCCTCACCACTGACTTGGGTGAGGGATGGTCACTAATAGCAAAGATGGATTCACACAGTATTTTCAGATGCAGCCTTCTGCACCAAGCACAATTATCCTTAAGAGCACACAGGCAGCATGTTCCAGACCTGGGGCTGTACTCTACTTCTCTCTGCATACCCACACAAAACTTCACACTGTCTACTTTGGAGCTCTGTGGCCCTGTTCACAATAGCTGATACACACACTTGGATATTTGAGTTTCATACACATGCATACACACCCTAGAAAAAAACTGGCACAGATTTACTAGCTGTGCCCCTTCTGGCCAGACTCTGAGGTAATCATGATACCAGCAGTCAGCTACCATAAGGCTCTTACAAAAGGAACCCATTGTAAAATCAATAACAATACAAATGGTAGGGTGTGACCAAAGAGGCAATGCTTCCAGGAGTGGTCACAGTGTCAATAAAACAAGCATAAGTGCTCTCAAGATGTTAAATGTATTCTCTAAAGGACCAGCCACAATGAAAGGTATTAAAATATTTAATGATAAATAATAAAACAGAAAACAGTAGAATACTGAATACAATAAACAACAGAATTTCAATCACAGAGATATAAAACTTAATACAGTTGAATAGATTCTCACAGATGCAGAAAACAATATTAAACTATTCTCATTAAATGTCCTTGACTGACTAAAAAAAAAATCACTGTTCCCTTACTATTTACTAAAGCAAGGCAAGCTCATGTGTGCTGAGTGTCTTACCACAGAAAAAGCCAGCTGATGTCTCTCTTTGTCTGTGTGGATGTGTGAGATATAACCTGTAAGAAATCTTTCCTGTCAAATTCTAAAGTGCTGCAGTGAGGGTTCCAAAGAAACCAGATGCTGGTTAGAGGTCTGGTACAATACACACACAGAGCTTTGCTAAGATCTGTGGTAACATCTGAAAGCTATAACACAGTTTCAAACTTTCCATCCTTCAAGGGTTCTCTGACAAAACATATACATTTGATCAGTAAAAAAATAATACAACATACTTTACATACATACATTCTTTCTGTCCAGCAGGACCTACTGTTGATGCATTTTAACGCAAGTAACTTTACAAATATATTTTTAACTCAACCACCGGTACATATCAGTGTGATAATTAAATAACATAAAATTCTTTAGAAAACTCCAGCTAGCTATGCTGACATATGTACACATGTACTGCCATACTCTCTCTGGCACAGATGACATTATCTCATAACATTACACCCCCCCCCCCCCACTTTGAAAACTCAAGTTAGTTTTACAAGTGACCCTGGAAAATGTTGCTTGAGAGAAATGGGCCTGTATGGACCACATTAACCGATACCCTGTCTTGAGATCCCATCTGCATTGGCATTGCTGACCCCACTATGGTGCTGCACTGTCATGTCATATGCCTGAAACTCTAAGCTCCACCTTAACAACATGGCCTTTTGCTGGCTGGTATGATGTAGCCATGTTAAGGGATTGTAGTCTGTAACCATAGTGAATTTCCTTCCATACAGATAGAGCTGATGTTTATGCAGTCTACATACTATGGCTAGACATTCTTTTTCTACAGCTGCATAACATTCCTCCCTGTGTTGGAGTCTACGATTGAGATATACAACTGGATACTCTTCTCCCTCTGAGGAACCCTGGCTGAGTACAGTCCCCCATACCATGGTTTGAAGCATCCATCTAAACAACAAACTGTTTGCTGTAATCTGGATTGGCTAACACAGGAGATCCTCCCAATGCCTCTTTAAGCTTTTGGAATGTTTGCTTGCAGGCTGGGGTCAATGCTACCTTATCTGGCCTGTTGCTCCTTGTCATGTCTGTGGGGGAGCAGCTATTGTACTATAATTGGGAAGAAATTTTCTATAGTACCCCACTTTCCCCAGAATGCCCTCAGCTGCCTTTTGGTAACAGGGGCAGGTACATCTAAATACCTTCCACTTTTGCAGGCTCTGGCCTGATCATAGCACTCCTCACTCTGTGTCCCAAGTAAGAGATGCCTGCCATACCCATATGACATTTACTGGGCTTAATGGTCAATCCTGCCCTTTGCAGTATACCCAGGACATGCTGAATGTGTTATTGCCAGGAATGGCTGTAGATAGCAATATCATCCAGGTAAGGAAGGAATAATCTTCTGTTGCTGCTATGATATGATCTACCAGCCTCTGGAAGTTTGCTGGGACATTTTTCATTCAAAAGGGCATCTTCATGAACATGAACTCATGTAATCAAAAAGGAGTCACAAAGGCTGACTTCTCTCTAGTGGTGGGATTCAATGGCATCTCCCATTAGCCCTTGGTCAGATAAATAGTGGTCAGATATTTAGCTCCACCCATATGCTCTAAGGCTTCATCTGTTCTAAGTATGGGATAATCATCTGACTCTGTGTGACTATTAAGTTTTCTGTACTCCACACAGAACTGTGTGCTGCAATCCTTCTTTGGTACCAGCATGATTGGGAATAACCAGGGATTGCTCCACTCCTGGATCGCCCCCCATTTCCAACATTTTCTGTATCTCCTCCCTCAGTGTCTTTCTGACTCACTCAGGCACCCTGTAAGGGACCTACTTGATAGGCCTTTGGTGTAATGTATCCACATGGTGTTGCTCCAGGTGGGTGCACCCAGGTTTCCCAGTGAACATGTCCCTATATTCCTGCAATACTGCTTGGATTTCTTGAACCTAGGAAGGGGATTGTCACTGGGACATTGCTACCCCTTCCACTGAAGTGTCCATCTGAGCCTCACTGAGGAGATCAGTCACCAGATTCCCCTCAGACTCCTCCTGCCACCCACTGAAAATACTCAGAACAAGGGCCTCCCTATCATGGTAAGGCTTCATCATGTTAACATGGTACAATTTGTGCCCCTGCCTTCTGCCTTGCAGGCTGACCATGTAATTAACATCACTGACTTTTCTTACCACTTCAAAGGGTCATTTTCAAGCTACTTGCTGCTTATTGTGTCTGTCAGGAATGAGCACCATAACCTGCCTTCCCACAACATACTCTTGTGCTCAAGCATTCCTGTTGTACCAGACCTTTTTCTGCTGTTGGGCTCCTGCCAGGTTCTACTGGACCAAGCTCATGAACTCAATAAGCCTTTTCCTGAAGTTTAAGACGTATGCCAGAACAGACTCCTTGTGGGATTTACACTTACCCTCCCACTCATTGCAAATCAGATCTAAAGACCCCCTCGCCCTATGCCCATACCTCAAAGGGTGATAGACCTGTGGATTACTGGGGTACCTCTCTGTATGCAAACAGCAGATGGGGCAAATATTTGTCCCACTCGCTCTTAAACTGGTCCACAAATGCCCATAGCATGGTCTTTAGTGTGGAGATTATCCTCTCCACAAGACCATTAGTCTGGGGGTGCTAGGAGTGGTTTTTAGGTGTGTCACCCCACAGTGCTTCCACAGACAAGTCAGCAGGTCTGACATAAAACTGGCACCTCTGTTAGTCAGTATTTATCTCGGGGAAACTCACCCTGCTGAAAATCTCTAGCAAAACATTTGCCACCTTCTCTACCTCTATGGAGGACAAAGCCATCACCTCAAGGTATCTAACAGCATAATCTACTACCACCAGGATATACATCTTCCCTGTGGAACTTGGGGTACTCAGAGGCCCCACAATATCCATAGTTACCCTCTGAAATGGCTCTTCAATCAGAGCCAAAGGCATCAAAGGAGCTTTGACCTTGATTTCTGCCTTGCCTACCATTTGGCACTACTCACAGATCCTGCAGTACCCTGTTACATCCTTTGTACTCCTAGGCTAATAAAGGTTCTGAATAATGCATCTCTTAGTATGCTTTATGCCCATATGACCTGCAAACTGAGTGTCATGGGCAATGGCTAGAAATGCCAGAAGGTAGGCTTTGGGCACTGCTAACTGCTGCATTAGCTCATCCTCTTACCCTCCCTCAGGGGTCCACTCTCTATACAGTAAACCTTTGTTATGGTTTACAGTCTCCCCTTTTCCTTGAAAATCAGATATCTCCTTACCTATCTCCCTCATGCCTAATAATGTAGGGTTGAAAAGCTGAACCTGTCTCAATTCTACCTTTGTGATCCTTCCCAGCTCCCTTTCCACCAAAAGCCCAGTTTCTTCTGAGAGAGGTGCCTCACTGTCAGCCTTGGTACTACTACTCACCTCTGCCCTTGCAGTCATCTTGTCCACAGAAACATCAGTACCTACCAGCATCTGTGGCTCACGCTTAGGGTCATGGGTAACTCCCTCCCTGAAATAGCCACCTCACCAGCCCCAGCTTCAGGTGTGGGTTCCGTCTAGGTCACCTCCAGTCTACCTGACCCACATGTCTGTCCCCAACCCTGACTGCATGTAACTGCATGCACACAAGGTACTGCATTATGAAAATCATTCCCTATGAAGACATCTACAAGAATATCCTCAAACACACCTATCTGCTTGCTTCCTTTTCCACTCATCCAGTCAAGGTGAACCCTGGCCAAAGGTATTTGGAATGGGGTCCTTCCTAAAGCTCTTGACTAGTGTGAACTGTCCAAGCAAATACTGCTCCTTGTTATCCACAGCAGGCTTCAAAATAGTTATGTCAGAGGCTATGTCTCTCTTAGCAGTGGCCTGTCTTCCATCCACTAAGATAGCATACAAACTTCGGTGATAATTTGGTACCCCTGTTTTCTCCAGACAACTTACCACTGGCACAATATTATTCCCACTTGATGGCTCCTTCACCTTTTCTTCCCCAGCTTGCCAAGGTGTACATTTGTATGTTAAATGGCTCCTCTATTTACATTTAAAACATCAAACCTTTGATCCTGGCTGTGTACATGAACTAATGGCTTCCACTATTCCTGGTGTCCTCTGTTGGGGTGTTTTAGGCTGCCCACCATGGGGCCCCCTATAACCATGTGCAACAGTGGGTATCTCCATCTTATGCAGTGATGCCCTGCTTGCTAAGTATAGATTTTTTTTCTCCCCAGCTCATTTGCAGAGTCGCACTCATGGTCTGCCAACCAGATTCTCATGTCCTCTGGCAAAGTGTTCCCTCACCAAAAGGTCTGCCAGCCTTTCAAAAGTGGTGACCTAACACCCACTCACCCACCTATGAAAATAAGTGCTTAACTCAGCAATGTAATCACATACACTTTCATCTGCATTGTTTATATACTCACAAAATGTTTCTGTAAACTTCAGGTGTTAACTTAAAACATTCTAGTAAGCACTGTTTAACCTTATCATAGTTTAAGCAATCAGTATCAGCCAATTTAGAAACAGCAGTTACAGCTTTACCATGGAGTAAGGAGGTCAGGAACTGTACCCAGAGCCTTTGGTCAACATTATACTTTTTACATACCCTTTCAAATACATGAATAATGCTTTCAAAATCATCACCCTCTGTAAACTGTGTAAGAAATGTACTGTTCTTTATTGCTTTTGGGGTTCAGTTATTCCCTGTCCCATTACATCCATGACCCTGCCAAAGAGTCAGCATCTCCCTGTCATGTTGGCACTGTTTCTCATTTTTTTCAGCCTCTGAATGCCTCATTCTTTCTGCTTTTTTAACTCCATCTGTTTTGCCTTTTCTTCAGGTTCCAAATGCTGCAGTCTCTCTTTGACCTCCACATGTGGCAGTCTCTCCACTGAGTCTACTTCCAAACATTTGGCCACCGGTTCAAGTCTTTTTAAGTCCTCTGAAGAAGAGGTGAACTGTCCTGACTGCACATCCCCATCACCAGACTGGTTGTTTTCCACATTGCTGGCTCATGCTGCAGCTGTGACCAAGGCTGAAATAATTTTCTCTTTAGTCAGGTTGGCATGCACAAGTCCTTTGGCTTCTTACACCTTGGCCGACTGGTTCTTGGTCAGCTTGCTATAATCCTATGCTGACATCTTTGTCTACTTTCCATGACTAAACTAAACTAACAAAAATAATTAAAACTGTTGTGAAAATGAAGCTCTGTATGTTTACCTTCTAGCTGCTGAGAGTACACACACATGTAGTGATAACTCCCACTGGCAATTAATAATCAATTAATATCCCACCCATCTGCCTCCAATATGTGATGGGTGCTTACTCAGGGCCAGCAATCAAGGAGACTCAATCTTCACCACTGACTCTGGTGAGGAATGGTCACTAAGAGCATAGGAGGATTCACACAGTATTTTCAGATACAGCCTCCTGCACCAAGCACAATTTCCCCTTAAGAGAACACAGGGAAGAAACTCCAGACCTAGGGCTGGACTCTTCTTCTCTGTCCATACCCACACAAAACTCCACACTGTCCACTTTGGAACTCTGTGTACCTCTTCCCAGTAGCTGACACACACACATAAACACACATAAACACACACACACACACACACACACACACACACACACACACACACACACACACACACACACACACACACACACACACACTTGGATATTTGAGTTTCACACACACACATACACACCCAGGAAAAGCTGTCACCGATTTACTAGTTGTACCTCTTTTGGCCCAGATTATGAGGTAATCACTCTGCCACCAGTCAGCTACCCTAAGGCTCTTACAAATGGTAGCCAATTCTATTGTGCAAAATTAACACTACATACCTTTCAACCTCTTAGAGGCAGAAATCTGGACAAAGCCATAAATAAAAGTGGGACAAATCACCCAAAATAGGGAAAATTTTTAACTATTATTCTTACACACTTAGAAGTTTGATAGAATAACAGGTTTTGTATTAGCATTAATTTTCTGAAGGGTATGAAGTCTAAAACTCAAATTTTCTAACTACAGTCTTTAATGATTTGCCCCTAACTTGAGAAAAACACAAGTTTATGAAAAACAGACTGAAAATATGTGTTTGAGGTATGAATACAAATGGTAGGGTTTGACCAAAGCAACAAAGATTTCCAGAGCAGCCACAGTGTCAATAAAACAAGCATAAGTACTCTCAAGATGTTAAAAGTATTCTCTAAAGAACCAGCCACAATGAAGGGTATATTTAATGATAAATTATAAAACAGAAAACAGGAGAATACTGAATACAACAAACAACAGAGTTTCAACCACAGAGGTATAAAATATAATGCAGTTTGGTAGATTCTTACACATGAAGAAAACAATACTAAACTATTCTCACTAAATGTCACTGAGTGACTAAAGAATCACTGTTCCTTGACTACTTACTAAAGTAAGACAAGTTGGAGTGTCTTACCACAGCAAAATCAAGATGATGTTAATCTTTGTCTGTGTGGATGTGTGAGATATATCCTGTCAGAAGTCTTTCCTGTCACATTCTAAAGTGCTGCTGCAAGGGTTCCAAAGAAATTAGAGGCTAGTTAGATGACATAATTTCTGGTCACCTGACTCTGGTACAATACACATACAGTGCTTTGCTAAGCTCTGTGGCAGCATCTGAAAGCTATAACATAATTTCAAACTTTCCACACTTTCAGGGTTCTCTGATAAAACATACACATTTGATCAGTTAAAACAATACAGTGTAATATACATGCACATATTCTTTCTGTCTCGTAGGACCTACTGCTGATGCATTGTAACACAGTAACTTTACAAATATATTTTTAACTTAAATATTGGTACAAATCAATGTCATAGTGAAATAACATAAAATTCTTTACAAAACTCCAGGTAGCTATGCCGGCATATTTACACATGTACTGCCCTACTCTCCCTGACATATTTGCCATTACCTCATAACATCACACCCCTAATTTCATCACACCCTTAATTTCAATTATCCCTACTGGCAGAATCTCCTTTCTCTAATCCCCTTTTTGGCTTAGCTCCCAGTATGTTTTGTGATACTTTATGAATATAGTAATCTGTTTGACTGTTGTTATTCTCCTTAAGGGTCTGCATCCAAAGTTTCACTTTTCCTTATTTCTTGAATTACCCCCCCCCCCCATCATCAACCCTTTCTACTTTGAATTGTAGCTTTTTTTTTGTGCTATGTATAACAGCATTAAATGTATAGCTCTAAAAATATCCATTCAAATCAGGTAATCCTAAATTTATTTGCTGTATTGGAAGGATCAACTTATCCCATTTGAATATTGCCCTGTTGCCTCCCAGATAAAATACTTCAACTCATCTACTATTCACAGCTTCTCCTCTGGATGATAAAAACATGCCTGAACTGTATATAATACTAAATGGACTAAACATATTTTTATTGATTTTATCCTTTGAGATATATATATATATATATATATATATATATATATATATATATATATATCTACTTTAAAATACCGACATGCCAAAACACCGATGACGAGAACACCGAGACTGGAAGATCGACAATTTAGAAGACCGACAGTTTAAAAGCCCGACGCTGAGAACACCGACATGTTAAGGTAAGTGTGTGATAGTGACAGACTTTAGGGTTAGGGGTGGGTTAAGTGAATTCGGGTTAGGGTGCGGGTAAGGTAAGTGCGCGATAGTGACAGACATTAGAGTTAGGGGTGGGTTAAGTGAGTTAGGGTTAGGGTGTGGGTTTGGTGAGTGTGCGATAGTGATGGACCTTAGGGTTAGGGTTTGGGTTAAGGTTAGTGCATAGATAGTTGTGTATGTAACGTTTAGTGTAGGTTTGTAAGTTTTTTGGTGTGATTGTGTTGTGGTGTGTTTTTTGGAAAAGGTATTTGTTGTGTTTTGTTGATTGTTGGGATTGTGGTTTGTCAGGCATGTGAAATTTCGTGCTTTTGAACTGTCGATCTTCCTGTCTCGGTGTTCTCATCATCGGTGTTTTGGCATGTCGGTGTTCTAAAGAAGACTCATATATATATATATATATATATATATATATATATATATATATATATATATATATATATATATATATATATATATATATATACAGATATATATATTTGTATATGCATCACTTCACCTAAAACTCATTTCACCTAAACTCAATTCACCTAAACTAAATCACCTAAAGTTCATTTCACCTAAAACTCATTTCACTGACAAGTAGTACAACAAGGCAAATCAAAGGTATATGTCCTTTACCCCACTGTAGTGCGATCCTGGTGTTAGTATTTATATGGGGTGTGGGGGGTGCAGCCCCCACATAGGGGGGTGAGGGGCCCCACACTTATTTTGGTTTTATGTTGTCTGGTTTTGTTTTACATTATTTGGTAAAAGCCAACTAGGTGGGGGGGGATACACCCCCCACACCCCCCCTTTCTATATATACTTACACCAGGATTGCACTACAGTGGAGAAAAGGACATATACCTTTGATTTGCCTTATTGTATTACTCGTCAGTGAAATGAGTTTTAGGTGAAATGAACTTTAGGTGATATAGTCTTGGTGAAATGAGTTTAGGTGAAATGAGTTTTAGGTGACGTGATATGTACCCATATAGTTTTATATATATATATATATATATATATATATATATATATATATTTATTTATACACAGATATATATATATATATATATATATATATATATATATATACATATTTATATATACACAGATATATATATATATATATATATATATATATATATATATATATATATATATATATTCATTTAGTCGAAAATGATACTCACTTGAATGAAAGCTCATTTGGTCGAAAATGGAATATAGCCCCTGCCCCACTGCAGTGCAACCCTGGAGTGACAATATTAAATAAGGGATGGTGTGGTATTCACTGTTATAAGAAAGTATGCCCATTAGAAATGCAATGATATATATATCTTTAATAAAAACTATTGGCATAATGTGGGGGGCTATGCCCCCCACACACCCCAATGTGGGGGGCTGTGCCCCCCCACACCTTTATTTAATATTCTCACTACAGGGTTGCACTGCAGTGGGGCAGGGGCTATATTCTATTTTCGACCAAATGAACTTCGACCAAGTGAGCTTTCAGTCAACAGAGCTTTCAGTGAAGTGAACTGCCTGGAATAATTTTCGACTAAGTGTAATTCGACCAAGTGTATGGAATCCATATATATATATATATATATATATATATATATATATATATATATATATATTTATATATACACACACACACACACACACATATATATATATATATATATATATATATATATATATATATATATATATATATATATGTATGTATATATACATTGGCGAGAAGTTCTATTTTCTCTGCTTCTATCTTTTGTTTCATCTCTTCCTACGTCTTCAGCTGCCATAACAGAATCCTTTCAACCCATACTACTAAACAGTTAATTTTATCATGTTTTCATAACTATGGATATTGCTGAAACAACTGATTTGTGGCACATAGTTTAGAGCTATAGCATTTGTTTTGTCATCATTAATTTTATATCATGAAAAAAATTGAAACTGTTTCAGAATGTTCCACAGCACTGAAATGTCCTTTTCTGGTTCCAGCAGGTACAAAATATTATCTGCAAACAAAGCCAACTTTTCTTGAATATCATAAATTATATCCTTGAATTTCTGACTCCTTTATTTTCTTTGCCAATGTTTCTAAATATAACATAAATAACAAACAGGAAAGAAGGCACCCTGCCTGGTTCCTCTGTTCAGACAAAACTTATCAGAGAGGAACCCTCTTACTTTGATATTTGCCTCTGTTTCCTCATATATTCTCCTAATTAACCTTATTATTGTATTAGCAAATGTAAATATTGCATTTGCTCTACTCATAAAATCCCAGCTTACTCTGATGAATGCTCTTCATTAAGACCCATCAGCAACAATGGCATTTTGTTACATTCTGCTTCCCTCTGGATCATCATTGTTCTATTAAAATTGTCAAATGTTTGCATCCTCTCCAAATATATATATATATATATATATATATATATATATATATATATATATATATATATTGGAAACACATCTATTTGTTTTAGCCAATATAGACGTAGACATTTTATAATCACAGTTTAAATTGAAATGGCCCTGTATGAATCTGGATCTAATGATTCTTTAATTTCTTTAGATATTATAGCCAAAACAGCTTTTTTTCCAGGATGTTGGTGCTTTCCTTCCTTTTAAAATACCTTTAACAAAACTTACCAGATGTTTATTACTTTCTTCCCTCTAAGCTTCCAAATCTCAATCAGAATACCATCTATTCCTGGAGACCTTTATGCAGATTGGTAGTTCATCTCCATTTTTACCACAGCTTCTCCTAACTTAACTGTTAATTGTTGGGCCTCATCTACCTCTCTCTTTGGCAGATTTAAGTCTTCTAGAAATATTTGCATTTGTGCTTTTTCCTTGATTTTTCCACATTTCTACTTAATATAAATTTTCATAAAATTTCTAAAATATTTCTGATACCTCTACAGGACCTCTGGTTATTTTTCTTTTATAAACTCCCTAAGTTTGGCAATAATGCTTTCTACTTTTAATTGCCGTGTCAGAAATGCTTGTGTTCTGACATTATGGCATTATTATCCAAAAAAATAAACAATTGCTTACCAACAATCTTTTTAAACGCTTCTATAAAAACTCACCCATATTTTCCAAGTATTCCCTTATTTTTTCATTAGCACTGTGCAATTATGTCTGTCCTTGCTCTGTGAAATTCCACCAACTTTTTAATACTTTTTTAATACTTAACCTTAGTTAGCCCTTTTAAATAATTATTGTTACTTCTTAACCATATCACCTTTTCTTTTATTTATACTCTATTTTAAACTCCACTTTCATTTTATCTCATTCAGTAGCTATAACTTCTTGGGTACTTTCAATCTTCCCTAATAACTCCTCAGATAATTTCCACTACTAGTTCCTTATATTTCCTCTTTTTTTAACAGACAGATAGGGAAGCATCATTGTCTCATTTTTACTTCATTACCCTGCATTTTCACCTTTTAATTGTTGATGCATGATCTGAAACAGTTATTGGATGTGTTTCAAAGTTCTCAAATAAATGCATATGTTCTACTGAAATATAATTTCTGTCTAGTCTACCCAGTTATCATACTTCAGGGAATAATATCCAAATTCTCTCCAAGTTCTTACTACTGAATGCATGTCTTCCATATCAAGCATTTTCATAAATTTCTTCAAAAATCTACTCTCTTTTGTTATCTTTTCCCTTCTAGCCCCACAGATACATTCTCATTGTTGCAAATCAAATTCAAGTCTATAAGTAATATTCCATGCTGAAAGCTGATTATTTCTCTCAGTTTTTTAAGCTCCACACTAGCAATTTTAGTTGGAATATAAATACACTTCACTGTAATTCTCTTCCCTTGCCAGTTGCACCATACTACCACAAATCTGCCATTGTTATCCTTTTTCTATTCTATCATTATTGGAGCTCATCTAGCAAGTAATATAAGTAGTCCTCTTTTTTTTGTTCATGATATGCTGAATATTCATCTTAAAATCCTTTCTTAATCAAATTTGCATGATCAGTTATTTCTAAATGTGCCTCACATATAATTGCCATTTCCACTCTTTAAATATTTGTTCCATTTTGTCTCTGTCTGTGACAGCACTCACATTCCATGTCCCCATTATAAGACATCATTATTTCCAACTATTAAGTATGACAGCTTTTTAATTGTCTATTTCCAGCTTTTGTGATACATGCACCCACTAATTGCAGGTTAATCCTTTAAATATTTGTTTTATCATCAGCACTGGAACCAATGTCATGTTTTAGAAGATGTTTTGTTTTAATGAAAACCCTCAAAAAATAAAAACAAACACACCCCAGAACACCTTCGGAACCTGTTAACTTAATAGATACACATAAAACTATGCACCTCTTTAAATAATGAATTTTAACCCTTCTAATAGGAACAATTGTTCAAAACAGACAGCAGCAAACACAGATCTTAATTAACCTAAAATTGAGGTTATCCATGCTAAAATGCATGTTAAGTCTTGTGCTGCTATCTGTACTAACTGCCATCTGCTCTTTTTTATCTTTATTCCTCTCCCAGATTTGAAAAACAACTTTCATGCCTTCAAAAACATTAACTTTTAGCCCTAAAGAAGCCAGTGTTCTGGATTTTTACTGCTTTACTATCACCTTGACTCCATTAAAATATAAGAGAAAAAATATAATCTTTAGCTGCAGACTTCTAAAGACAACCAAACACATTTATTCCTAAAGGAAATCCTTCCATTATATTCACTGTTCTCTTATTTACTTTTTAGATTAAGCCAAGGGTCTTAATCCATGTATTCATCTGTGCAGAATAAATAAAAAATATTTAAGCTCACCATATATTATGATCCAGCTATTTAAGCACCACCTCCACCCAAACAAATATTGCAGCTTATTAAGTTAAACATTCTTTTTTTCTAGCCACTTTTTCTCTTTTTGCATTGTAATGTCTACATTGCTTAATACTGAAAAAGAAGAAAGTCGTTTTTATCAGATACAACTAAGATTATTTCATTATAAAATGTGCAGTTTATATTGTGAAAAGTTTCCTACAATTACTGTTAAGTACATGAATTGCTTTACTTTCAGTTAGCCTTTTCCTTCCTCTTTCCCTCCCCTTAGCATCCCTCTGAATATTATTGACATGAAGTGAGGCCAATACCTTTCAGTTCTAGACAATTTAAAAAAGTCAACAAATGTTCACTATATCCACTCTTTCTTATACGGCCATATTTCACAAATGTGTTTGATGCTTTGCAGTCTCACATTTATGCACTAGTTTAAATGTTGCTGGTCTTCTTCCTCTTCTTCCCTTTCTCCCAACTCCAGATTCTGATTCAATTCAAAGGTACTCATGATTCTTCTAGTCAACATCAGTGCTTTTCTTGGTCTTGCAAAAATTTTTCTTTGCAGCAGTAGAAACATTTTCACTGGCAATGGCTCTCCCTATCCTTTATTATCAGAAAAATGAGAAGTAGAGTTCTGTTCTGCCTGTTGGCCCACATTTTGCTGTACACACTTTTGTATTTCCTCCTTAGCTTGTGCTGCATCAAAAATGTCTTTGATTCTTCAGGAAAAAAAAAAAACATTTAGACGGCAACTGAATACAGCAGCCTGAATCTCACACCTGCCTCTCAACATTCCTTAACTGCAGGAATAGATTTATTTCTCTTCTTCCTGGTGTATAGTAAATAATAATTTTACACAAATACTCTACTGTCTCCAACTTTTAATACTTTGCAATTTTGCCACAGTGTTAAGATCAACTCTATCTACTGGTAGGATTACATATTTACCAATACAGGGGCTTTCTCATTGCCAAGTTTGGAGCATACACATGATGTGCCCTTTCAGTTAACAGTTCCTGCCATGGAATACTAGTCCATTTGCTTGTTTGTGCTTTATAAAAGTAATATGGTCTATTCTTTTCTGTTTCTCTGGTGAGGCAGAAAATCACAGATTTTCTCTAAGTCCTCTGTTCCTAATTCTACTTTTTTTTTAGAACATCTCTTCTTGAGTTGTTTCATAGTCAGCCAGCATTTTTTTCATATAAAGTTTCTTCCACTGTCCAATAATTTTATTTGAGTTGATATACCTCTTCAGTGTTTCATTTATTTTAATCAACTCTGAGCAAATTTGACTTATTTTTCCACTAGAATACCAGAAGATGTCTTGCACCGAAGTTGGAGCTTGAACTTTTTTTTTTAACTGAACAGCTTCAGGATTCTACCCAGTCAGTGTTTTCTCTATAACATTTCTACTTGATTTTCTTTCAGAGTCTCATAGTTTCCTCTTTGCTGGCATCCAGGCAGTGTATTTACTAGCCACTAAATTAATTTGGCATAGTTCCAGGCCATTGTCTTTCAGATTATTTTTTCACTCTAGGAGAGCTGAACTTAAGTTGTTAATCAGTGTGCTGCCATCTTCAAAAGTCCCCACAACAACATTACTGTTTTGATCACAACTCACAACATACGATAGCAATAAATCATACATCACATAAGTCATATTACTTGTTGTGGAAAAGAATGATATATATATATATATATATATATATATATATATATATATATATATATATATATATATATATATATATATATATGCATGTGCGTGTGTGTGTGTGTGTGTGTGTGTGTGTGTGTGTGTGTGTGTGTGTGTGTGTGTGTGTGTGTGTGTGTGTGTGTGTGTCACATTAATGTGCACTGCACAGTTATGTGATGTGTGATAGTCACAAATGTCAACCAGTCGAGCGACACCCATGTATTCCTAACTGCATTTCTACATCATTGAAAGCAAGTATTGTGTTTTCTTTGTGCATTCTCATACCTGGAAAACAGTAAGACAATGAACCATATACTACCAATAGAGGCCACTAAAATTACTTTCCGGCTGTTGCAGTTGCTTACTGAAGTACACCGCTGGCAAAGTCATTTGCATGTACATGACTAATGGCAAAGAATTCATATTTTTTTGAGGATTTTTTTGTTTTATTTAGGACAAGGTAGAGTTAGGAAGTAAACCTTATATTCAAGGGGTAAAATAAAACATTTCACAACTTTACTGAAAAAGCTCCGCAGACTCTGCCACAACTTGGTGTGAGGGAAAGATTAGTTTGTTTTTTTGCTTTCTTGTATTCTTTATTGCTTTATTGCCTTCTTCTATTTTGTATATTGTGATTTATTTTCTTTACACTGTGTTTTACTTGTGTTCTGCTTCTAATTGCATATTTAAACTAGGAAAGACACCCCACCATTTTATCCTGGTGTTTGTTGTTTTTAAATTCAACTGTCATGTTAATTTGACCACATATCTCCTTCCTCCTACTCTCTCATTGTTATTGCAAGTAAGCACAAAATATTCATTTTGTGAAATCACACACCTTCAACTATTTAAATTCATTGACCATCCCACTGTATTTCATTGAACCAGAGTACAAAGGGTTCAACCCCTTTCAATATATCTTGCTCTTTTAAAATTAGTGGCTCTCCACTTAGACAGCTAAAGCTTAAGTTACCCCCTCTTTCATATTGAACTGTATAGTGTACATTGCAGCTCATAGGATATTAACCATTTTTCCATCTTACCTTTAAAATTTGCAACATCTACTCCAAGACCACCAGTTATTGGAAAGCCCACATTCTGTTTCTCAGTAGTCATCTTGGGATTAGTTCCTCTGTTTTGCTCCTGGTGAGAGAAGGAGCAGAGCTCATTGATTCCCGACTCTTTCTAATTGGGCAGAGTTCCTGACCTTCCTGATTAGTCTGGTTGCTAGTCAAGGAATCTACCAGGAAAAGGCTTCAACAAGTCTACAGACCCTTGTATCTGCTGGGATAAGACTGTGGATCACCAAACAGGCTGTGGCCTGCTCCTCATCTTGGGATTGGTGCTACTGTTTTGCCTCTGGTGAGAGAAGAAGCAAAGGAGCATTATTTCCCAGCAGAAGGAAGCTGTGATGAGACCAGCACTAGCTGTAACCAGACAGTAGTCATTTATGTGACAGTCCTCTTTTTGTCATTCTTGACAGGCTAATTCTTTTTTTCAGTAAGTGCTGCTTGATTTGCCTCTAACTTCAGAATATTTGCCTAAATACTTCATCAATAAATAATCAGGGTCTACTTGTATGTTTCCCTCAAGTGTTTGGCAAGTCTTTGTATAGACACAGACACCTTCAGTGGCATTTTTCCTGTAAAAGAACCATTGAAATTTCACCAGCACCTAGTTGCACACAGGACAACTAGTTTACAGTGACAAGCACTGCCCCTAGAGCTGAAAACTGGATTACTTTATATTCCCTCTCCAAGTGTCTATTCAATAAAAAAGGGTCTGTTGCCATGGATATGAAGTATGAACTTTCCCACTATCTCTGTTACCATCTTGGTGGATATGGGCATCCTGAGGCAATGTAGATATTGCTTCATGTATACTGACAGCCAGTTAATTATCCAACAAACTGATATAATATGTGAGATATGTTTTTACACAATGTCACTGGAGGCAAAGCTCCCACATAAAAGCATTCCTAATATAAATAAGTTTGTCAATAGTACAAAGACCTCCTAAGATGAAGTGCACATAACAAACACCCTCAGCAGTCTTAAATAAACTCTTTCAAAACAACATCAACATGTACAACTACAGCTCATGGAACCTCTACTTCTAAGCTGAAAAGTTAAGCCACCACACATTACAGTATTCTGGTCATTGGAAGCTCCGTTGTGACATACACTGACACCCCCCTCACCAGGCTAAGTAAGGACAAAGTCATGGTTAGTTGCTTATCAAGGGCCAGGATCCACCATATTACACAGGAACTCAGGTCATTGGACTACAAGTACCACTACGACTCAGTCATATCCCATGTGAGCATAAATGACCTGAGATGTACCTGCCTAAACTATATGAAGACATCATGGAAGTCACAGAATATGTGTCCCAGGCTGGTATGAACCTAGCATTGAGCAGCATTTTACCATGTCCAAGAATAATGTCATAATACAAGCAAAAGATGACTGACTTTAATATATGGCTAAGCTTCTGGTGTCATTCGAACGTGGTGCAATATTTGTCAGCATGGAAGGAGATAGTCAGCAGATCATGTTGCTTTGCCAGGGATGGTCTGCACCTCTCCCTTCTAGGCTTTTGAATATTAGCTAAAACATTACCCTCCCCCATAGTGCCTTTTCTAGGCAATACCAAACTTAAAGTACTTCCAACATAGTATATTAAAACCAAAAAAAATCTAAAGGTGTTACTGCTCAATGCTAGGAGTCTAAATAAAAATCTCCACTGCACAGAAGCTCTCTTCAGCCTAAAGAATGCTGCCATATGAGTTGTCACTGAGACACATGGCTTAAAGCCACACAGAGCACACCGATAGTGCAAGGTTAGAATGCTTTCCACAAGTTTAGACCAGCTACTACACAGATAGGGACTAAAGATGGAGGTGTCTCAATTTACATAAAAAAATAAATATAACTCAAGGCTGGTCAAACAGGGCAATGCACATGAGCTTCTCCACATTACCCCACTATTAACTGGGAATCATATGCAACAACAAACCTACAGGCACTAAGATTCCTGGATTTTGTAAACCCAAACTCCCAGGACCAGATTGTCAATACACCAACCAGGGGTGCAAGCATACTCTGTCTGGTCCTCTCTAATAAGGAACAATGCTACATAGCCATTCTCTGGTAAGATCAGACCACAAAATGGTCTACTTTGAAATAAAAATAAAACCTGGAACCCCAGCTAATCAAGGAATATTCAGGAACTACTCTAAGGCTAAGTTCGTACACTTAAGTGATAACTTGGCAAAATTTCAAGCCCCATAAACCCTGAGAACACTGTTGCCTATGCAGAATTATTCATAGAAACCATAACAAGCATATTAATAGTGGCAGCTGTACCCACCAAGAAGAAGTACAGAATAACTCAAAAAACAAGCCACCCTGGTAGAATCACATCAATAGGCTGTATAACAGAAGGAGGAAAATCATTTCAGAAATTAGGAGGTTAGGCAGCAAGAAGGATAAAAGCACTCTGCTCAAACTAAACAAATATCTCAGAGGACAAATAAAGTCTATTAAAGCCAAGTATGAGGTAAATTTGACCTACCTGGCCAAGGACAACCACAAGGCATTCTTTAGGTATGTCAGCAAAGTCAAAGGCAATATACAATTGTGTGTAGAGCTTGTTGTAAATGAATCAAGCTATAATGAAACTGCAAGCTATCCCAAAGTCTATATACCAATAACTTGCCTTCCAATGACGTATAAAATATATCACAAATAAGACACCTCAAGCAAGTAAAACAAAGTCAGATACAAGTAAAACTTAGAGCAATTAAAAAAAAAACAGCTTAAAGAACCACACAGAACACTTTTTATTGAAGAAAATAAGCCAGCAGGCTTCTGCAAATGCTTTTTAAAGTTGTAAGAAGCATCAGTGCAACAGCTCTTCATTTAAATACTTGCAATAATTGTGAAACAATTAATCAACCAAACACATAACTAAAACTAACTACCTAAAATGTTTCAAATTTAAAATGGGTTTAACATTGTTTGCAACATTTAATCCTGGAATTTTATCTGACCTTAGTTCATTTATCCAACAGTATTCCATACATTCAGTTTTTGTTATTATATCACCTCTTCTAAAATTAGAGGGTACATATTGTAACACCATGAACTTAAAAGAATGTGTATCATAGGAATCACGTATATGCTTATAAAGGGCATTACTATCCAGTTTTCTTTGTATTTTAGATGGTCACAAATGCTTTCTTTTAATTTGCTGTTAGTTTTAACAATATAGAAAGCCAGACAGGAATTACATAAGGCAATGTATACCAAATTCATATAATCACAGTCTGAGTAAGCAGAACTTTTATAGCTATGTTTCGTAACTGGGTGTACAACTGTATTATTTCTATATATATAAATTTACATCTGTCCGAAATATGGAGAAAGCTGGACATTAACCCTGCTAGCATATCTGCAATGAAATTGTTCTTCATGTTTCCTTCAACTGTTTTTTGTTCTAAGATGTATAAAATATACAGTTTAATTGATGCCAACATAGTTTATAGTCACTTAGAAGAAAACTCAATCATGGCAATAGAACAAAAGAAAGTTATATGGAACAAAAGTCCATTTGTTGTTAAACAAAGTCTCAATGGAGAACTGTAAAAAGGGGCAGAATCTAATTATGGCATGGATAGACTACAAAAAGCATTTGATAGTATCCCACATTCATGTATAAAAGAGTGCTTAAAATGTATAAGATTCACCCTGTACTGATCAACTGTAGTTAAGCCGTGATAAAACACAAGTATTATTCCAGGGATAAAAAAACTTCAAAGGGGATATTCCAGGGTGACTTGGTTACTGCTGCTCTTTTGTTTTGCCCTTGACCCATTAAGCTGTTTACTTAACATAGGTTCATAGGATCATAGGTTCATACTAGGCTATCTGCCCTAGGGAATTTATAAGCCTAGCCAGAGTGTGTGTAGCTTTCACCACCCCTTAGGATGAGAATACTACACCCTTTTAGGGTTTAGTTTACTGTGCCTCTGTCTAGTAGTGACACAGAGATGACCCCTGGGGTAAACCTACAATCTCCCATCCACTCGTCAAGATTTCTCTTGAATAGAGTCAGTGAGGGGCTCTGCCTAACATGGACTGGGATTCTGTTCCAGAGTGTAGGGAGCCTCTGGGTTATGAATCTGTCCCTCCAGCACGTCCTATTTATTTCTGTGTTGAGGTTTAAGTCTCTTGCTCTTGTGGCTCTGATGGATTTGGATTTTCTGAGGTGGAGCATGTCCATTAATTCTGGATTGGACATGGCCTTGTACGTCAGGCACAGATCACCTCTGAGTAGGCGGTATGCGACTGGATAGAGCTGGAGTTTTTTCAGTCGGGCAGCATATGACATATGTTTAAGACCTTTTATCCTCTTGGTGAGGAACTTTTGGGGTCTTTCCAACTGCTGCAGGTGTCGGGTGAGATACATCCCAAATGGGGCATTGTACTCAATCATTGGCCTGATAAGAGAAGAGTACAGGGGCACAATGACCTCTCTTGATCTAGATGTGAAACCCTTCATGATAAGGTGGGCAATATAGAAGGTCTTCCTAACCACTTTGGCAATGTGAGTGTCAAATGAGAGGTTACTGTCAACCTGGGTCCCTAGGTCCCTGATTACCTCTTCCGTACTTAATGGATTACCACCTATGTGGTAATTTGTGGGTACCTTGTTTTTCCCAAAGGGTATGGCTATACATTTTTTGGCATTCAGCTTAATGCCATGGCTCTGGCACCAATTATCCGTTTCTATGAGGCCTCTCTGAAGAATGTTTGTGTCCGCTGGGGTATCAATTATGGCGCCCAGTTTGCAGTCATTTGCGAACTTTGTCAGCCACAATCCTCCTATGTTTGCCGGTACCTCGGAAAAATAAATGCCGAACAAGAGGGGTCCCAGGACTGAGCCCTGTGGGACACCACTTGTGACTGGCTTAGAGTCTGACATAGCTCCAGCAACTCTGACCCTGTGGGTTCTGTCCTTGAGCCAGTTTGCAACCCATCTTGTGACATATGGGTTTACATTTAAGCTGGTGAGCTTGTCTATGATGCCCGAGTGGGGTATTGTGTCAAAGGCTTTTGCAAGGTCAAGGTAGGCTGTGTGAACTGCCTTACCCTCATCAATGGCCTTAGTGACTGTTTCAAAAAAGTCGACCAAGTTCAAAAGGCAGGATCTGCCCTTGACAAAGCCAAATTGGGTAGGATCCAATGTCTGTAGGTCCCCAATGTCTTTGTTTATGAGTTCCATAATGATCCTCGCCATAGCTTTGCAGACCAGGCTCATCAAGCTTATGGGGTGGTAATTTCCAGGGTCCGTAGAAGCACCGCCTTTGTGAAGTGGGACCACTGTTGCCGTACGCCACTCTTTGGGTACATATCCTGTAGTAAGGCTAAGATTAAACAGCAGCCTTATGTGTGGGTTTAGTTCCTCTTGGAGTTCATGTAGCACACAGCCCGGGACACCGTCCGGTCCCATTGATGCTGTGTTTTTATCTTTAGAGAGGGCGGCTCTCACCTGGGCATCTGAGATGTTAGGGAGGCTACACTCTGCTGGGATAGTTATTTCTCCTTTTGGGGTGGAAGGGGAGGAGAAATTTGCACTGAACCTGTCTGCCAGAATGTTGGCAATGTCAGTGGGTTCAGTGTATTTTGTGTCATTTTGGACTAACTCTGAGCATATCTGGGAGTTTCCACCCAGGTTTCTAACATAGCTAAAGAAGGCCTTGTGATTGTCTTTTGTGTCTTTTGCGATTTTTCTCTCAAAGTTGGCCTTGGATGATTTTATGAGTGATCGTAGTTTTTTGCTAATACTGATCAGAGATGCCTTCCCTTTTAGGGATTTTTCTCTGTCATGTAGTAGCTTCCTCCTCCTGTTGCAAAGTTTGTTTATGGCTGGGGTCCACCAGACCGGGCGCCTGCCTTTGGGGGAATGAGTCTTGGTTTTATTTGGGATTGCATGATCCATGCATTCTTGAAGGTGCCCGTAGAAGGCATTTGCAAAGGATTCAGCAGTGTGGGTTGTGGTTTCCACTGGCCCAGGGACCTTGAAGGATACCACTTCAGTCTTAAGAAGTGTGAAGTTGGCTTTTGAGAAGTTCTTCACTGTGGTCTTTTGTGCAGGGGTGGGGGCGGGATGTGGATTTCTAGTACAGGAAGAAGATGTCTACGATTTCTTCTGTACTTCACACCCTTAGATTCTATAAAGTAGGATCTCAGCTCGGTACATATACCTATTACTTGACCAATCTGGTCAATACCTTTTGCCATTTGTATCTACACTCTCTCTCTCTCTCCTTTCAATGGACGAAGAAATCTGATCGATTTATCATAGCTGGACTTATGGAAAGAATGCTTTCTGAATAACTGAACTCTAATTGTTCTGTTGTTCTTAGCTTTAGACCTCAACATACTGAAACTAATAGGCAATGTTGTTCTGGTTTGCCTAGATGGAAGTCTCTGAACAGGTGAGCCAAGTATATCATCACGGGGTATGTTTATGAGATTGAATAAATTCAAAAATACATCAGTATTATCACACTTTGACCTCTCAAGTAATTGCTTTGCACTCTGCAATGCATGTTCAGCTAGTACATTTGACTGCGGATATTCTGGACTACTAGTAACATGTACAAAGTCTCATTCTCTTGCAAATTTCTGAAACAACTGACTAGTAAAGTAAGAACCATTGTCAGAAATAACTTTTGCTGGACTACCATGGACTGAAAAATGATGTTTTAACTTGGTGATAACAGCAGTGGACGTAAGATTAGGTAGTAAATCAATCTCAGACCAGTTTGAATAAGAGTCTGCCAACAATAAGTAATGCTGATTGCTCCACTTGAATATATCAGTGGCTACTGTTGACCAAGGTAGATCAGGAACTTGACTTAGCTGAAGTGCTTCTTTTTGCAAATGTGGTTTAGTACTATTGCATACTGAACAAGAAGAAAGTACTTTGTCAATCCCCTGGATTCTCAAAAGCTTGCACGGAGTGCAAATCGGTGCAGGAACTCAAGTAGGCAATATGTCTGCCATGCGATCCAGGAACAGCCTTTAGGGGCATGCATGAGCGCTCCCGAGCTAATCATGCATGGACTAAGCCCTGGTATGCAAATCACCCCATTTGCAGGTGAGGTGATTTTGCAATCCAGGAAGCTCACAACAATCTGTGCAAGACTAGTGCTATCTGCAGAAATGTACTCGGTTAGTAACCAAGTACATATCTGCTAAATCCAAAACGGAGCTATGACAGCTCCAAATAACGGCTGCATATCATATAGTAAGCATGCCAATGGCCAAGTATAAGGCCATTGGCATTACAAACAATACAATAAATAAAAAAAATCAACTTTTATTTTTTTTGCCGATCTCGGCTGTTTAAGCGTAGGGCAGCGGTGAGCAAATGGGACTGGGGGGGGGGGGATAATAAAATAAACCTAAAAAAAGCAGTCTAACTAAAATCAGTATTCTGCCATGCAAGTCAAAGGCAGGCAGAAGACAACCTGGCCAGTGAATAGCGGTTGCTAAGGGGGGAGGCTCAGTGTGGCACATGCAACTATGCATTAGCAGGCAATCCTATGCAAATGAGGAGAAGGATAATGAATCCCAGTTTTTCCCAGCATGTAAGGCAGGTCCCAACAGTGTAAGTGTAGGAATAGCTTGGTGCAAATCTAGGAGGTATGTAACATCATGGGAGAGGGTGTCAGCCATACTGTAAGTGGACTGGAGCCCTGTGGCTCGGGTTTGCTCCTAGCTTAGCACAGCTAAGCTATGGTGTGTGTCTAAACCTGCCTAGCAGTTGTTACAAAGCATAAGCATGTGTGCATGCCGCGCACTGGGTTTTACAGGAGAAAAGAAGAAGTTAAACAGGAAAAAGCAGCACTGTGCACATTTGAGAACTCTGTTGGCATGGCGCTCCCCCCGGGCTTAAAAAGGAAGGCAATGGGTAACAGAAAACAGCAGCTGGAAGGTAATCAAGGATTACTAGTTTAACTGGCAGGTGAAATGTATCAAAATCAGCCAATTACACAGGCAGCAGACCAGCCCATCCCAGAACACTACTATAAACTATGCAAACACCTACCCCTCTGGTTTTTCCCACACTCTACACCACTGGTGTAAACAAGCAGGGAACTTTTAACACTCACAACAGCAAAATGTTAGAGGCTGCAATAGCTATCATACAACTTGTGGAAGAGGCTGAGGGTGGTGAGGATGTGAATGCTGCCAACCAAACCACAGTGAGGAGACAGAGAAGAGTGTACAGACCTAGGGTTATCTACCAAGGACTACATGAGCTGGAGATAGTGGAGCACTATAGTGTGGACAGGGACCTCCTACAGCAAATTGTTAAGCTGTGCTGGCCACGCCTGACACACAGAACCAACAAAGGGGAACCCATCTCAGTGGATACCAAGGTATGTGTAGGCCTAAGAATACTAGCTACAAGTACCTTCCAAAGGCCAACTGGGGATATGATGGGGATTTCACAGGCATCAGCATCCAGGGTACTCCACCAGTTTCTGGATGTCATATCAGCTTATGTCAGTGAGCACGTATATTTCCCCAACACCCATGAGGTGTTGACCAGCAATATGCGTCTCTTCCACCAAATAGCAGAATACCCTGAGGTAGTGGGTGCAATAGACTGCACGCACATATGCATCAAAGCACCACCTGGTGAGTGGGGTAGGGTCTACATCAACCGCAAGGGCTTCTCCTCCATCAACTGCCAGGTTGTGTGCAATGCCCAGGGCATAATAATGAATGTGAGTGCTGGCTTCCCTGGAAGCTATCACAATTCCCACATCTGGCATCTGACATAGCTGTACCAAAGATTTGCAAATGGGGACATCCCACATGGTCACCTAGTGGGGGATGCTGGATGCGCACTGGAGCCATGGCTGATGACACCCATCAGAAATGCACACACACACAAACAAGAACTCAATAATGAGGCACACACACAAACAAGAAACCTAACAGAGTGTGTGTTTGAGATGCTCAAGTCACGGTTCCAGTGCCAGGACACATCCAGTGGAGCCTTGCAGTACTCACCAGCTACATGTATCCAAATTGTCCTTGTATGTGCCATGCTACACAACAAGATCCTGCAGAAACAGATGCAGGAGGAACAGCATGGGGCAGGGCCACAAGCCCCCTACCATTACCAAGGCCTGTACAGGCAGAGTGACTTGGAAGAGGAACAACCTGACCCTGCCCCAGTAGGCAGAAGCAAGCATGCCCAGTATAGAAGCAGGCATGCCCAGTATGCCCTGGCTTGACAAAGAGGCAACACATAGCACATACACTGACATGGGAAGGACCCAGGGAATAACACCTCTCTCCGACTCTCACATACAGTAAAAGGGATGCCAAACATTACGTTACCTGTGCCTAACCATGCGTAGGGAGTGTACTATGTACATCAGACATAGGCAGCCCTGCAGCACCACCCTCAATACTGGGACACCCACAAGGTAAGTGACTCACACATGCCAGTCGGGGGGGGGTGTCACATACCAAACAACTGTCACAGCCAGCATGGCAGGTGTAGACAAACACAAACAAATGCTGTCCTATGGCCTCTGAATGAGGCCTATGGGTAATCCCTCCCAGGACTACACAGATGGACTACAGCAGTGGGATATCAGTTGTGAAGGCTAGGAAGTCAGAAACTAATATGTAGGTAATTAAAAGCTAAGATCAGTAGTACACTGGTATGTCTCTAGCCAGCACAATAGGTAACAAATGTAGTAACAGTCAATGCCAAATGATCGATGGATACCCTGCAGAGACAGCATGCTACCTGTCAGTGTACAACACAAAGGTCAGCACTACAGTACAAACTACCTGGACTTGATCCACACATGCAATACAGATGTCTATACTGGGCACGCTCACACACTTAAAGAAATAAAGGCAATGTCAGCCAACATACTGAAAGGTCATACTGGGCATGCTCACACACAAACACATGAAGGCCATGTCTGCAAACACCAATGGACCAGACATATCTGGCAGTCGCAGATGTTAGTGCAGACACTCATTAGTATGCACCACTCATGCCTTGCACACACAGTGGATAGGAATACAGACATATATGTAAGGACAACACTCTATAATAAGCCAAAGGTAGAAGGACATAGATGTGTGGAAGAAGGTGACTGCGACAAGGATCCATCCAGGCCTGTCCCACCCAGCACACATCCAAAGGGCCCCAAATACATGATATGAAGATGTCACTCACTGCAGATACTAGCCACCAGTATCTGTCAGCATTACAGACTATGTGGTGTATGTGCCAGCTATGCAACATGACTGTATAAAGAAGTAGTCATCTAGCAGCTGTATACATGTACCTGTGAAATATGCCCTTGTGTGTGCCCGCATGTGGTGTGTCAACCCCTGGATGAATGGGTTATGGTCCATGCACACAGACTGCCCTCCCCATAGCCCTACTATGACAAGCCTGCTGAGATCATCCAATGTGAAATATACATTTGGGAAATTTGTAGCCCAGTAATCTCTGTGGCGTGTCCCATAACTGCATACTGCTGTAGTGTGATAAGCTAGTTAGGTAGGAGTTCTAATCTCAGACTTGGCATCTGTGTGTGTGTGTTTGTGTGTGTTTCTGACTGTGTAAAGAGCAATGCTTTTTAGGGTAGTCACACTCCCAACAATTCAAATGCTCAACCTTGGCAAGGCTGCTGATGTCACCCACCTAGAAATACACCTCTGGGAAAATTGTAGCCCAGTAATCTCTATAGTGTGTCCTGTAACTGCGTACTGCTGTTGTGTGATAAAGTATTTAGGTAGGTGTTCTAATCCCAGAAATGGCAAGTGTGTGTGTGTGTGTCTGTCTGACTCTGTCTGTGTAGAGAGCAATGCTTTTTAGGGTATTCACACTGCCTACAGGTCATATACTCAACTTTGGAAAGGCTGCTGATTTCATCCATCTAGAAATACACCTCTGGGAAGGTTGTAGCCCAGTAATCTCTGTAGTGCATCTTGTAACTGGTACTGCTGTTGTATGATAAAGTAGTTAGGTAGGTGTTCTAATCCCAGACATGACAAGTGTGTGTGTATGTGTGTGTGTGTGTGTGTGTGTGTGTGTGTGTGTGTGTGTGTGTGTGTGTGTGTGTGTGTGTGTCTGTGTAAAGAGCAATGCTTTTTAGGGTACTCATACTGCCTACAAGTCATATACTCAACTTTGGCAAGGCTGCTGATGTCATCCACCTAGAAATACACCTCTGGGAAATACGCCTAGTAATCTCTGTAGCGCTTCCTGTAACTGCGTACTGCTGTAATGTGATAAAGTACCTAGGTAAGTGTTATAATCCCAGACATGGTAAGTGTGTGTTTGTCTGTCTGTGTAGAGATCAATGCTTTTTAGAGTGCTAACACTGCCTACAAGTCATATACTCAACTTTTGCAAGGCTGCTGATGTCATCAACCTAGAAATACACCTCTGGGAAAGTTGTAGCCCAGTAATCTGTATAGCGCTTCCTATAATTGTGTACTGCTGTAGTGTAATAAAGTACCTAGGTAGGTGTTCTAATCCCAGACATGGTTTGTGTGTGTGTCTGTCTGACTCTTTGTAGACAGCAAAGATTGTTAGGGTTCTCACACTCCCTATAATTCATATGCTCAACTTTGACAAGTCTGCTGATGTCACCCCACCTAGAAATACACTTCTGGGAAGGTTGTAGCCCAATAATCTCCATAGTGTGTGCCATAACTGTGTACTACTGTAGTGTGATTTAGGACTGTTTTAGGGTTCCATCCCCACCCATGGAAGCTCTGGATGTTTTGTGTGTGTTACAATGTCTGTGTATGGAGCAATGCATTTTAGGCTAGTCACACGTAGTACATTTCAAATGGCCTACTTTGGCAATCCTGCTGTTGTCATTCATTGTGAAAAACACCATTGGGGAAGGGGTTTTCCAGTAATCCCCATGGTGCATCTTATAACAGCTCCATGCTGTAGTGTGATATAGACCTCTGTTAGGGGTTCTATACCCACACATGTTGGTTGTGGATGTTTTGTGTGTGTGTCACTGTGTATGGAGCAATGCATTTTAGGCTTGTCACTCTCACTACAATTTGAATGCCCTACTTTGCCAATCCTGCTGATGTCATCCAATGTGATATACACCTTTGGGGAAAACGCATTCCAGTAATCTCTGTGGCACATATTATAACTGTGTAGTGCTATAGTGTAATAAACTAGTCAGGTCGGGGTTCTACTCCTCAATATGACGTGTGTGCATGTGTGTGTGTGTGCTTGTAACTCATATCCTGTGTGGAGGTGGTTGTAAGTTTGTGACACCTGTGGCCAATGTGGAGTGGGTTTTGCATATTTCTTATATGGTGGCTCCACTATATATCACAATGTCCACCGTACAGGGATAAAAGATGTGGCATAGCTGAGAGGCTGATGTGCAAAGCCATACCCGTACATGTGACATCAAGGCCAGGCAATCACAGTTAGCAACCCCAGTATTACCCAGGACACACTCTCAACCCATGTCTCATACACACACACACACACACACACACACACACACACACGCACACATGCCTAGGCAACAGCCAATATATGAGTAGTACACTGCATATTGGCCACTGATAGTAACTATGGAGTGATAGCAGTGGGCCACAGAGAGCATGGCACCCTGTCCATCTGTCCAATATGCACGTACAAGCAGACAGTGCACCTCCCCCATGTTCCCCAATGGACACCTGCAACACTTGTGGTGCCATCACATGTGACCCACAAAAGACATACCATGGCTGACAACATGCTCTGTATGGACAGATGCCACTGACACCAGGGAATGCCATTAGCATGCTATCAATGTAGGTACAGGGTAAATCTTCTGCCCATTACCAGTTCCCACCACAGATGGTCAAGACTGGCACATCTGATGATAATCTGTGTTCACAACATGGGCCAGACATCCCAGGTACAGTTCCACATGTCACTGTACATGCATGTGGGAGGTGTGCACATCGCAGACACCATCTATGTCATGGACTAATGAACACATACATGGCAAGTGATGCACAACATTGGCCACACACAATAGTCACCCAGGTGACTGAATGGGGGATACAATACTCACATGTGTGGGCAAATGCAGAAACTACAGCCCTGACCCACAATGCAGACCATTGTCATGTGGCCTGATGCCAAGATATACCCATAACCTAGCCTTATATAGCTGTCTGGCACAGTCGACCACCACACACCCGTGCAGACATACACCCATGCATGTCAGTACTGGCACCCTATGTGTTTTTGTGTGTGTTGTATGGCTCATATGTTCACATCCACACTCACTACAACCCCCATTGGCATGCTGAAGCATGCTGTCTGATGTCAGACACCTCCCCATTCCCTTTGCCCATACAACTTACGTATGACCTGTGTGGTGCATGTGATACCTGCATAGTGATGTGTTGTGGCAATCCCACTACTGATGAATTGTAATCCTGGCCCTGCCAAGTGTGTCAATATGTGTGAGTCTCTGTGAGATTGTCGCTGGGTTGACGCTGGCACCTGTTCATGCGGACAGGCATGTGTACATCACCTACCATATAGCTACCGTATCCCTGTTGCAGATGTCACTCACCATCACATATATGTTCTGAGGGCTCCACAGCAGGTATCCCATGTGGCACATCCAATAACTGCATAGAACTTTGATAGCACAACATAGTCATCAGGGATTTGCTACCCTGTGCTGGTAGGTGTGTGACACAAACATGCATAGGTTTTACTCTCTCACCCCTCCCTGACTTGTCTTTGCCTCTGTCTGCCTCTCCCACTCCCTCTCTGGTGGATGTGTAGACCTACACCTGCTTTGCTTAGGCAGCAGCATGTGTATTTTAAGTGATGCTCATGATCAGCTGATGGCCTCTGCATGAACTGCAGCCCTCCCATAGCTGACTGCATGTGGAACAGCTGTGGTAACATTCCCATAGCCAGTTGCATGGAAACACACTCCAATATCTAGGAACATCATGTTGGTGTTGGCCCTTTTCATTCACTGTGAGCAGGAACTAGATCTGTTGTTTGGCAAACAGCATCTCAGATGGATTGGGGATTTACCTCTAACAACATACACTTTGGAAACAGGGCAACACACAGGAGGGGGGTGTGCCTGACCTGACAATAGACTGTAAGTGCTGCTATACTGCATGTGGAGTAATTTTGGTTTAATAGTGTGTGTGTGTGTGTGTGTGTGTGTGTGTGTGTGTGTGTGTGTGTGTGTGTGTGTGTGTGTGTGTGTGTGTGTGTGTGTGTGTGTGTGTGTGTGTGTGTGTGTGGATATGACTGTCCTACATGTCTCAATACCTGCCATATCAGTTCCATGTTTATGAGGAATCCCCATCTGCAGGGTCATCTGCAGACTGGGCAGTGTGTTGTGCCTTTGGTTTCATGTGCTACCCACAGAGCATCTATCTGTGGACTGCAGAAGGTAGTGTGAGTATTGCAGTCTGTAGATGGTGAAAGCCATGACAGTTACTGACTACATATTCCTCATAGGACATACGTTTCAACAAACCCTGTTACAACAGTAAATGTATGAGGTTATCACAGCAACATGTCAATATTGGCCCTGTGTATGTGCTTCCAACCACAACTCTATCAACATTTGTACATATGTCGTGCATGAACAGGTGCATATGTGCTTTATACAATAATTAGTGTCATCATATCTGATAACAAGTCAGTGAGATATCAGACTGCTACACATGTTATGTACAGTAGGAGTTATATTTGATGACATAACCTGGACATGCTGTAGTTGTTTGTACAGCACTGAGGTCTGTGTACTTATGGTGAATGTTGACAGTGTGTGTATTGTTAATATGTACCTTTGCCTGTGTACAGACTGTGGTAGATGTCATCGTCCTATGTCCCATCCTATCTGATGTTACATGCTGCTCCACTGTATGTTACCATATTGGCTTGCTGGTTTGTAAGGCCATACACACACATGCCCCATACCACAGTCAGCCATCAAACCAAACTGTGTAGTGGCCCAGTATATGTAGGGTTAGTGTGTGAGTGGCACATATGAGGATGGTGTTGAACAGATAGTCCATATACTGTAATATTATAGTAGCTTGCCATATGTGGCTGTGGCTGTGTTCTCATTGGTTGTGGTTATGTACTTTCACACAGGTGTATCTTACCCTGTGGTGTGCCATGCCTGTACAGCCTGATATATATGCAGATACATGTGCATTCCCCCATAGGAGATGTAGGCCAGTGTTAAGTCAGTTTGCCTGTAGCCTGCACAGTGCATTGTTACATGCCTAGCAGCTTAGTGTACTTACCTAGTGAGATGTCATGTGCAGATACTTGCCAGATGTACTGCTGCCGGGACTCCTTTAACAGTCATGTATGTCAGACAAAGCAGTGGGATGCTGTCCAGATGTATGTCAATATCTAGTGGGTAGTATGTGGCCATGATACCCCTGTACATGCAGTTATTACGTGTCAGGCCAGACAGGGGTCTGTGACTGCATAAACTATGGTGGCATATGTACACCAGTTGTTATGTGTTATACCCATCTACATGGTTGTTAACATCCATATTGTCAGGTATGGTACACATGTTTTGCACTAAAGGGTTCTGTGTATACCTCTGGACTGTACAGAGTGTGTCAGAATGTCCACACATATTGGCCAATCTCTCTGCTGCAGTCGATAGGGGCAGTACGTGCTAGCAGTGGCACTTTACTATGATGTTCACAGGATGTCTGTCAGTAGCCAATGGCACACATGTGGAAAGCAGATGTGACCTCCCACACACACCATATCTGTGAAGACAATCCCAATTACAGTAGCAATAGTATATAGAACTGTAATAGTACACAAATAAAGGTGTTCAATTCCTGCAAACCTGTGTGTGGTGATTTTTCCTATGACCTCTATGTGGGTATATGTGGCAGACAAACACTGTCATTTGCATGGGTGGCCCATACAGTGTCCAGTTGTTTAGGTGTGAACTGTAGGCATAGTGGCTGTTCCATATTTTGTGCACCTTCTACATATGTATCTTACTGTACATATCTCTGCATGTGTATGTGTAGTCACATGTATATCTATATATAAGTAATTATATATATATATAGGTATATCTGTATCTGAAGATATGTGTGTGTGTGTGTGTGTGTGTGTGTGTGTGTGTGTGTGTGTGTGTGTGTGTGTGTGTGTGTGTGTATGTGTATGCATCCTGGGGATGTTGATAGCTTCCACAATTTACAATTCCTATGGGAGCCAGACTGTACTGAATGATATGTTACCAATGCCAGCCTGACATCATACAGATGGGATGTAGTACTGTTAACATCTTGTGCCCATGTCATGTTAGGTCCTGGTTATGGGATCTGCAACACTTGGTAGTGTATTGCAGGGCGGACATGTTTGGCTGTGGGGGGTATGCCTATTCATGCAAGACATATTGTTTGGGGCCTCTCCACCCCATTAACGGTGCATGTGGACATATTTGTTATTGTTAATCTGCCATTGCTATCTACAGATGTATGGCCACATATACCTATATATATATATATATATATATATATATATATATATATATATATATATATATATATATATATATATATATATCAGTTTATATATGTATGAGTATGTCCATATATACCTACATAGCTATATATCTATGTACATATATGCACGTTGCTGTGTATATGTAGACATATAGTTGCATATATATATATATATATATATATATATATATATATATATGTGTGTGTGTGTGTGTGTGTGTGTCTATATAGCCATTTGCATGTATATCTGTTCATATATATATATATATATATATGCAAATATTTCTAATAGATATATATATATATATGTTGTATCTGTTTAGATATTAATATATTTACACACACACATACATCTAGATGTTGGTATACATTATTTGTACTGTTGCATGACTGGGCTGGATATGTTTCTGACAACATCCGATTTATGAACATTTTCCATGGCTTAGTGGTAAATCAGTTTGTGTATGGTATGCAGGGTCCTGGGTTCGAGCCTTGCAGAAGCTGTTTATTTTGTTGCTGGGCAGAACAAGGGCCATTGGATACAAAGTGATTAAGACACTTTAAGGTATTGGTAAGTTGGTGTGCGCGTGTTTGCGCAGAGCTAAGCACTGCTAACTTCTGGTTACACTTTCTTCTATGCAGTTAGCTTCCATATTGCTTAGTCTGTGTAGGCTGTGCTTACCCACATCCAGATGCACTTAAACACACTTACTAGTGCTTACATATGCTTACTACTGCTTATTTGTGCTTAAACCTGCTTACTAGTGCCTTATTCATTATGACATTGACACTTCACATGTGGATTTCCTGCAGTACTATAGTTCATAAATATGTTAATTTATTGTGTTTGGCAAAAAAAAAGATTGGTTATGACGTGCTTTGCCATGTAAAGTAGACTGTGCTGCAGTGGGACTTGAACTGGGAATGCCTGCTCTTTAGGTGGATGCTCTGCCCACTACACTATTGCTGTGCTGCAGCATTGGCATATATCTTCCATAATTTCATATCCATGGTTCCTTCCCCTGCCCTCCCCCCCAGCTCCACGTACACAGCAACCATCCATTCTCTGGTTGCTTGCCAAACCATACCACACCTCCACACATTGCCCTCTTTCCACATCTCGGTACTCATCCAGTATACTGTCTTGACCCAAGCTTCTTCAGGCTCTTCATCTGTTTAGTCCATGTATGTATGAGCCTTGCCTTGTTCATCTTTCAAGTCATGTGTAAACATTGTATTGACTCGCAATTTTTGGTTCGTCCCACCAGGGACGGACCTGTTTTTGTGTCAAGATTAGACTTAGCTGGTCTACACTGTTTCTCCCACTGGTAGCATCTTGCCAGGGGTTTGAGAAGCAGTTGTTTGCTCACACACCTGTCCAGCATCATCTCCTGGTTCCACTGAACTGATGTCCCAGGTTTGACCTTCTGAGCATGAAGCACGCCCACACGCCCTCTCAACGTGCACCGTTTTTATTATTTTCTTAAGTGTTTCGCAAGACTACTGTTCTCACATTATGACTGGACAGGCACTGGTTTGTTAATATACATAAACTGCTTGAAATACTGTATTTGAGCAATGTACAAATGGTTGCTTGTATTAATCTACATAATTACATACATTTCCTATACTGTTGAATGATTGTGCTGGATGATATGTTTGTGATAACATCAGCTGTATGTGCATCTGCCATGGCTTAGTGGTAAATCTATTTGCCTGTAGTGTGCAGGGGCCAGGGTTTGCAACTTGGGAGTGCTGATTATTTTGTTGCTGGACAGAACATAGGCCATTGGATACAGAGTGATTAAGGCACGTTAAAGCAGTTGTAAGTAGGTTTGCATGGGTTTACATGGAGCTAAGCAGTACTTACTTCCAGTTATAGTTTCTTACACTCAGTTTGCTTCTACTTTGCTTAATCTGTGTAGGCAATGCTTACCCCCATGCAAATGCAGTTAAGCATGCTTACTAGTGCTTACATATGCTTACTACTGCTTATCTGTGTTTAAACCTGCTTACTAGTGTCTTATTCATTATGACACTGACACTTCACATGTGCCTTTCCTGTAGTACTCCAGTTCATAAATATATGTTTTAGTGGGTTTTGAAACATAAATATTGGTTATAACGTGCTTTGCCATGTAAAATAGACTGCACTGCAGTGGGACTCAAACTGGGAATGCCTCCTCGTTAGGTGAATGCTCTACCCACTACACTATTGCTGTGCTGCTTCATTTGCATATATCATATATTCATTTGCATATATCTTTCTTGTTATCCTCTTCATTCTTTTAAGCTGCTATAACTGTAGCTAAGCAATGGGCACACCCGCACACTTACGGTTAGCTGTACTCAGATTTTATAAAGATAAATATAAGGGTTTCTTCTTTTAATTTATATGTACTGTTGCTGTTGTACACATGGAGGACTGTTGGTGGAGATATGAGGAAACCTATGAGTGATCTCGCTTATTTCTTAACACCTTCTGCTATTCTACATTGCAGTGGCATGTTTTTTCTGAGAGATCTGCTCTCAGACATGTGTCCTGCACTCATACACACTCTGTGTAAGCCTAGAAGCTCGGGCAGTGGGCCTTGTTACTATGCATGGCACGCTGCCATACTGCTCCTAAACGGGTGCTTCCATGCAGGACTAAGTTAGTCCTGCATGGCAGATTAGTGAATCTAGGGCAGCTAGTTCTCTCACCCTTCTTTTGGTAGATTCGGAACCAGGGTGACCACGATGCAAAATCTGAATATATTCATGTTATAAGGAAACAGGAACAACCATTTCAGGATCTTTTAAAATAATACCACCTTCCATCAAATTCTCATCTCTGTAAGGAAAATAAGTTTGCACTTCAGGTGGTACACTAGATTGCTTTGATGGCAATCCATCATTCATGTAGTGGATGAGCTTTTGCAAAATTGGATCAGTCTTTGTATGATCTCTCAGCTCATCAAGTCTTGTGGTAGAAAAATTACACACTTCCATGATGTCAAAGTCAAAATTCTCTGCATGAAGCTGTTCCTTTGTCTTTCTGGGCAATCTGGATAAGGTATCAGCCAGATAAAGAAGTTTGCCTTTTGTATAGACCATTTTGAAGTTGTACTTTTGCAATTTGAACATCATTCTTTGTAATCTCACTGAGCTGAATGCATAGGCTTTTTTAAAATAGTAACTAGAGGTCAGTGATCAGTTTCAATCTGAATACCTTGACTACAGATATAATCATGAAACTTTGAACATGCAAATACTATTGCCAAAAGTTCTTTCTCGATTTGAGCATATTGCATTTCAGTTTGGGTAAGAGTTCTAGATGCATAGGCTACTGATCTGCCCTCTTGAAGAATTACTGCACCAAGACCCAATTTTGAAGCATCACAGGAAATAGTGACCATGTAGGTATGGTGGCAGTTTTCTTCTTAAGGTCTTCAAATGCTTTCTGGTGCTGTTCCAACCAAGACCATGTAACATTTTTGCACATCGACTCTCTCAAAGGTGCTGTCAACTCACTGAAGTCTGGAATAAACTTGCCTAAATAGTTGACCATGCCAAGAAAATGTTGTAGAGTTTGAACATTATCTGGTGCTGGCATCTCAAGAATGGCTGCTTGCTTGGATAGGTCTGGTCTTAAGCCAGTACTGGTATATAAATGACCTACATATTTAACTTCTGGTAGTCTGAATTTGCACCTTACAGGATTGAGCTTTAAGTTCACTTCACATGCTCTGTCTAGAACTTTCTTAAGGTTTCTGTCATGCTCTGTTTCAACATTGCCTACAACCAATAAATGATCTACTATTATGGCACTAGGATAACCTGAAAATAGTTGCTCCATTGCATGATGAAAGACTTCACTTGCAGAATTTACTCCAAATGTCATCCTGAGGAATCTATATCTGCCAAACGGGGTACTAACAGTAATCAGAAGTGGGGATTTGCGATCAAGCATTACTTGCCAAAATGCATCCAAGACAGAAAAAACAGTAGCATTTGTTATTGGGGCTCCAACTTCCTCGACATTACACATTGGATGATGTGGTCTCTTTAATGCTTTGTTCAAATCTCTTAGGTCAATACATATTTTGATTTCATCTGAGCCTTTCTTGTGGGCTGCTACAGTGGACGACACCCATTCAGTTGGTTCTGTAATTGGACAAATTACACCTTACTGCACCATTTTATCCAACTGAGCTTTGAATTTATCTTGCTTTACTATCAGAACTTTTCTTGATGGTCTGACCACTGGACTGACCTCTGAGTCTAACTTCATAGAATACACAACTGGACGTTTGCCCAACATTTCATTGAAAACATCAACACAGTCTGAGAAAATGGCTTCAAAAAATTGGAACTAGGATATGTGCTTATGTGATGAACTTCTTTGGTAAAAGAAAGCAGATTCATTCTCAGACTGTCTCAGAGACTGAGTAATGACTGCACAGGTCTTCAGGCTACATAGAATAACAAGCTGTAACAGTTCCTAGCCATGTAACATGAAAGCACTACAGAGCCTTTGGTTTGAATTTCTTCACCTCCATAAGCAACAAGTTTCACACAACTAGCCACAGTGCATTGTTCACCAGCTCTCACCTTAGTAAATGTGTCTGCTGACATAACATTACACTTTGTACCAATGTCTACTTTCAGTTCGGTGGATTTACCATTGATCTGGACAGTGCAAAACACTTTATTCTTTGCCAAGAAATTGACTGCATCAGCCTTTTCACCAATTACTGATACACCATCTATATACAAAGTAGAATTGCAGCTCTCTATATGATCAATTTGCTTTTTTGAGTGACTCTTCTTTATAACTGTGTGAGGTTTACTTGATTTGCAAAACTTTTGAAAATTGTTCCATTTTTTTTACACTTGTGGCATTGCTGACCAAATGCTAAGCATTTCTCTCTTTAAGACTTATGATTGGCACAACAATTGCAACAGTTTAGAATAAAGTAGGATTTGGGTCTTGCTGACTCACCCTTGTACAGTACTCAGCATGCTCATTTCTTAGAAATTGCTAGAAAACTATGAGGTTTCCCAGGAGAACCATCAGGGACTGTAGCTGCCATGTGCTTAGGCTTGCTTCTGTTAGCCACGTGCTGCACGCTGTCTACATTTTGCTCTGGAGACTGCTGAAATGTTGCTTTTATCACTTGCAAGCATACTTGTGTGCCTTTCTGTAACTTCATGTATTTGACAAATCTAAATAGCTTTACTCAACTTTAAATCACTGTTACGAAGCAAAATCTTTCTCACAGCAGCACTATTCATACCACACACAAGCCTGTCCTTTTTTTAAATCACCAAACCAACATATTTTATCTTTGTTTCTCAGGTCAGTTATATAAGCTACAAAAGTTTCCCCTGATTTCTGATCTCTTGTGTAAAACAAATGCCTCTCTAATGTAATATTTGTCTGGGGGTTACACATTTTCTCTGAATTTGCACTTCAAACACTCAGGGTCTTCCCTTGATTCAGCCTGTACAACAATATGGCCATTTTCACCTTCTCCCTTATATACTGCTGGTGCATACACAAAAGAATGCTCTCTTTCAATGGCCTCTGACCCAGCTAGGTTTAACAAAATAAATGCCCTGGTGCATGCATCTTTGTCAGAATAAGTTGCTTGTATTAAAATATCATGCTCTTGTTCAAATATTCTCCAATGCTCTGCAATATTCTGATCAAATACAAGTGGTGGGGGTTTCAAAATCCATCTTTCATATTAACACATACCAGTGAAGGCTTTTGCAAGTATGCATGAACACACATATACATATGCCAGAAATTTATGCCAGCATTTGTAACTTTGCCCAATAGCACAACAAGCCTCTGAATAACTGAAATTTGCAAAATAAGTTTCTTGGACATTGTGAGTGTCTTGGAATTACTGTATTGTAAGAAATCACCTCTTATCAGTGTAAGAAACATTTCAAAGTAACTTCAGTTTGCAAATAAACAGTACACAGCACACTGGAACTTTTCCAAAATGGCAGTACTTTGCTAAATAACTCTTTACAGTGCAAGAAACACTCTGTAATTGTGGCACTTTGTGAATAGACACACCAGCACAATAAACTGTTTGAAATGGCTGTATTTTGACTGTACCTCACAAAATAGTTGCACTTTGCACACAAATAAACTCTTCAGAATAAAGTCGCAGTAATTAGCACACACTGTAAGCACTTTACATACTTTGAGATACTTCGAATAACTCTAGTTATGCCCTTAATACAATGAGAAATAGTAGTTATGCCAAAACACAGTACTTTGCCAAAAAACATGCAGTCACCTTGCTTTATTTATGCTTAATATGCCCTTTTATGCCCTTATTATATTTGTTTTGTTTGTTTAATCTCTTTTTATGCCCATTGTACTTTTCTTGTGCTCGTTTTACTCTAAACATGCCCGTTTTGCTTGAACTTTACTCGTTTTACAATTCTCGGGTAATTCCAAACCCCTCATGTGCTTTTCTGATAATTGTTTTATCAGATATCTTAATTTTAAACATTTACCCCGGGATTCATGAAGCTCGGTGCAAGGCCGGTGTAAGGCTTGTGCCGGCAGTGCAGTGAATAATCAGCGTAGCAGCGCCATATGCATAGTAATGAGTGCGCGCCGCAACCACAGACACGTGCGGAGGGCACGTGAGCGAGCCCAAGTAGGATGCGGCCGTAGGCGTGGCCAAGCCGGCAGGCGATGAGCAACCTAAAGTGCTGACTTCCACAGGCCGCCTGCAATAGTAACTGCACCAGCAAGGGTCCGTGGATAATGAAACTTACGCAGACTATGCAACATAGTACCCGTTCACACAAAACGGAGAACCAAACATTAACCAACGAAGTCCAAAGTGTACCCGTCCAAGGAACAAAGGATACGCGTAATACCGTGTCCATCACGCAATGCACTGTCAGTGGGCATACCCAGTGAAGGTGTACCGCAGCATGTCAGCGCGCCGCACCTACATAGAAGTAGCCACATGGGCATGGTCACCAGCAGTAGTGAGAGTAAACAGCCGGGTAGCCGTGTCGATATAACAACAAGAAGGAAACTAGATACCCTAAACACAGACAAACATGTGCATAGCAACATGTACTACACCCAGCAACGTGCCCGTCGCATACACATACGACGGTGTATGCCTAAGCGTAATATCCAGAAGTAGAACCCATGCATGCAAATGTAATATACAACAGCCCCGTCATAGCATGTAACCCACACCCATGTACGACCGTGCACCCAACCCAGCTAGCAGCCTTGCGCAGCTACACACCTACACACAATGGGTATACCTGAAATGTAGTAAGAAGTATTGTCCTAGGCAGTGCCACGCGGGCAAATATGTACCCCACATGTTAACATCCCACCTCAGGTACAGATATCCAAATGGCCGCATGTGAATGTGTCGGCAGAATGTGTACATCCCGTATGTGGTATGGACCTGTCGAAACCACATAGGCGTGCACACACCACGGTGCCCATAACTGTGCACATCTGGACAAGGCAGTATGTTCAGCCACCGTACTGATGATTAGCTATGCAGACATGTCAAACACAACACATATGGCGGAACATCTGCCCACCAAGCAGGACGCCCCAACAGGGTGCCACAGGCACAGAAGGTGAAGGTGGGACATCACACGTTGAGAATAGCGTTGCCGGATGGCCAAACACCCACGGCTAATGCAAAGGATGGAATAACATGTATATGCCTGGATGAATGGGTATGTCATAGCATGGGAATAGGCCAAGCTATCCACCATAATAGCCATGTGTACCAGATACAAACAGCCAGTAACACGCAGTAGTAATGCAGGAAGGCATACACGACTGTGGGAATAGCACAGGACATATGGCACGTGCCAAGTGTCGATGCATGACACAAATGTCCAGGATGGGGCTCCCTGCAAAGAAGAACATGTGCCAACCCCACCCCCCACAGATGTACCGGCAGTGAAAACACATCCCAAACACACACCAACACTACCGTCCATGCCACGATAGCAACGGAGGCTGGTCAAAGACCACCATGACGCATGCACAAACAGGGACACGTGTAACCGTTGCCCTAACAACCCCCCCAGGCCAAAGAATAATAGTATGGACATATGCATGTAATGCTGTGAAGGATGTGTGGTAGTCCTCAGTATCACAGAGGTAGGTACACAGATACACTGTAATCAACCGTGACGTATGTGCACTGTAGACAGCATACCTGCAGGTAATACATAGTTCAATCATGTGCCACAGAAATATACACATATGAATGAGGATAGGGGATAGACAAGTGTGAATGGGACAAACTATGAACATAGGTTCATAGGTCCATAGGTACATAGTAGGCTATCTACCCAAGGGCAGCCATAACCCTAGGCCATAGTTATGTTTCCTTTGCCAACCCTCCAGTCTGGAGATAAAATGCCTCTTATATTGCTGTACCTCTGTCAAGCAGTGACAATGATGTAATCCCTGGGGTATATCCACAATCCCCCATCCATTGGACAAGATCCCCCTCGAACAAGGCCAGCAAGGTTCTCTGCCTCACATGTACTGGGATGTTGTTCCACAGCATAGTGAGTGTCTGGGTGATGTATCTGTCCCTCCAACACATTCTATTAATGACGGTGTCAAGGTTCACGTCACCTGCCCCTGTGGTTCTGAGGGATGTAGATCCATTAGGTGAAGCATAGTCATCAAATATGGGTCGACATGGCCTCGTATGTCAGGCACAGGTCACCACTGAACAAGTGGTATGTGACTGAATGGAGCAGGAGTCCTTACAGTCAGGCAGCATAACACAAATACCTGACACCCTGCATCCGTCTGACGATAAACCTATGGGGCCTTCCCAGCTGCTGCAGGTGTCGGGTCAGATACCTTCCGAACGGGGCAATGTACTCAATCATAGGTCTAATGAGTAATGAGTACAAGGAGACGATGACCTACCCTGATCTAGATGTGAATCCCTGCACGATCAGGTGGGCAATGTAGAAGTTCTACCGAACCACATTAGCAACGTGTGTGTCGAACGAATGGTGACTGACAATCTGGGTCCCCAGATCCCTGGTAATTCCCTCTGTGCTCAGTGGACCGCCACCCATATGGCGGCTAGGGGTGACCTTGTTCTTCCCGATGGGTATGACTATGCATTACCCGGCATTTAGCTGTAGGCCATGTCCCTGGCAGCAGATATCCATATCTGTGAGGCCCCTTTGAAGGATATCTGTGTCAGATGTCCATCCCACTATGGCACCCAGTTCGCAGTCATCTGCAAACAATGTCAGCCATAACCCCCCCTGTGTTTGCTTGTACCTTGGAAATGTAGATGCAGAAAAAGAGTGGACCCAGGACAGAGCCCTGTGGGACACCGCCTGTGACTGGCAGTGAGTCTGACATGGTGCCAGCAACTATGACCGTGTGGGTTGTGTCACCTAGCCAGTTTGCAACCCATCCTGCGATGTACGGGTTCACATCCAAGCCAATGGGTTTATCAATGACACCCGAGGGGGGTATTGTGTTGAAGGCCTTTGCCAGGTCGAGGTAGGCTGTATGGACTGCCTGACCCTCATCAATGGCCTCGGTGACTGTTCCTAAAACGTCAACCAAGTTTTAAATGCATGATCTGCCCTTGACCAAGCCAAACTGGGTTGGATGCAAAGTATGCAGGTCCCCTATGTCGTCATCTATGAGCTCCAGTATAATCCTTCCCCATGTCTTTGCAGATAAGGCTTCTCAAGCTAATGGGATGGTAATAACCAGGGTCAGTGGAGGCACTGCCCCTGTGAAGTGGGACTACAGTCGCCGTGTGCCACAACTTGGGTACGTTACCTGAGGTGAGGCTAAGATTAAACAGCTGTCCTAACTGTGGGTCTAATTCCTCAATGAGATCACGGAGTACACAGCCGGAACACCATCTGGTCCCATGGATGCTGTGTTCACTACCTTGGAGAGAGCATGTCCCACCTGTGCGTTACAGAACATTCGGGGGCCACAATCTTCTGGTACAGACATCTCTCCATGTGGGGGGGAGGGGGTGGAGATGTCTTCACCGAACCTGTCAACCAGTATGTTGGCAATGTGTGTATGTTCAGTAAACCTCACATCATTGTGAACCCAGTCAGAGCATATCTGGGAGTTTCCTCCCAGGTGTCCAACATAGCTAAAGAAGGCCATATGATTGTCTGTCGAGTCCTTGGTGATATATCTGTGGGACCTGCCCCGGATGATGTCATGACAGCTTGTAGTTCTTCACATATAATGAGCAAGGGTGTCATACCTCACAAGGAGTCTGCTCTGTCATGTAGTAGCTACCTCCTCTCGTTGTAGAGCTTGTGTATGGCTGGGGTACACCACACTTGATGCTTGGCATTTGTACAAAGACCCGCAGTTGGGTAAGGGATTGCCTGATCCATGCAGTCCTGTAGGTGCCGGTAGAAGGCATATGTAAGTGATGCAGTGGCTTGAGTAATGTTCACCACTGGCTCAGGGGCCTTAAAGGAGGCCACACTAGTGTTTAGAAGTGTGAAGTCAGCTTATGAGAAAGCCATATGTATGGTAACCGGCACCACGCACAGCATTGTATGACAATAGCAGAAGCTATTGTCCAAATGACATAGTATTAACTTCATTATTAAAATATGTATTATTATTTATTTAGTTATATGTTTCTGCTAATTACACTTGAAAATGCCCGGTAAGACCGGGCGAAAGTGCTCGTGATCTACCTGTTATGGTGGTGTCATTCTGACAATAAAGTGGCGATACTTCCCTATTGGGATTTCTGGGGATTATTTAAAGCAGTTGTTAACCTGCATCTTTGGATGTACACCATTTGGTTTCAGTTTTGAAAAACCTGGTTTTCGTAGCACTACATAATATGGGTAGTCAAACAGACATCCGCGATTGGGGAACATACAGCAGCAGTCAAAACCATTGGCCACATGGACACAGTCCAACAAGTTCTACACTTTACATATGCACATTGGTGTCCATTGTAGGACCCAAAAATTGATCCGTACAGAATTCCATCCAGCCGTTACTGTTCCACCAGAAGATGCGACAGCCGTGAGTGCGGCTCAGCTAGACATATGCACCACCAGCATGTTTAAGGTTGATGACAAGTGTCCATGAAATGCAGGACATATGAACAGACATCCCCAGATTGTCGAGTCCATAGAAGTGCGTCCACATCCCAGTCCCGCACACATGAAGGATGTGTAATGGGTACCGTCGAGGGTTGCAGCCATGGGATCCTGGGTATGCAGAAATGTGGCTCTGTGTTGTTTGGCGGAAAATCCGTTGTCCCGCCCCGTGGGAGGGATGTGGGTATAGCACATGCCTTACTCCCCACTAATAATGCAAAGCATCCACCGGATAATGCTAAATGCAGGTGTGAAATGTGTACAGCCCTATACCAGTGTCCAGTGGGCAATTCCCATGGATGGACAAGCGTACGACCAAGATGGTACCCATAACTGCAGACCTGGTGGAATTACACAGCTGCAGTGAGGCATAACACAGGAAATACAGATAGGGACTACAGTAGACACTCCCCATACACGGTTAGACTGCCGTGCGAATACCAGCGTACACAGCACTCAATCTGCCAGCACCAAAATGGGGATCACTCGCTGCCATACTGCGGAACAAATGGGCGACCTGTGGAACACATACTAATGGCACACCAACAACGTCAATTAGGAAGATCAGTCAAAACCACCGGCCAGATGGACACAGTCCAACAAGTTCTACACTTTACACATGCACATTGGTGTCCATTGTAGGACCCAAAAATTGATTACTATGGAATATCATGCAGCTGTTATCGTTCTACCAGAAGAAGTGACAGCCGTGACTACGGCACAGCTAGACATATGCACCACCAGTGTGTTTAAGGTTGATGACATGTGTCCATGAAATGCAGGACATATGGACAGAAATCCCCAGAGTCCCGAGTCCATAGAAGTGCGTCCACATCCCAGTCCCGCACACATGAAGGATGTGTAATGGGTACCGTCGAGGGTTGCAGCCATGGGATCCTGGGTATGCAGAAATGGGGCTCGGTGTTGTTTGGCAGATAATCCGTTGTCCCGCCCCGTGGGAGGGATGTGGGAGTAGCACATGCCTTACTCCCCACTAATAATGCAAAGCATCCACCGGATAATGCTAAATGCAGGTGTGAAATGTGTACTGCCCTATACCAGTGTCCAGTAGGCAATTGCCATGGATGGACAAGCGTACGACCAAGATGGCACCCATAACTGCAAACCTGTTGGAAGCACACAGCTGCAGTGAGGCATAACACAGGAAATACAGATAGGGACTACAGTAGACACTCCCCATAAAAGTCAGACTGCCGTGCGAATACCGGCGTACACAGCACTCAATCTGCCAGCACCAAAATGGGGATCACTCGCTTCCATACCGCGGAACAAATGGGCGACCTGTGGAACACATACCAATGGCACAATAACAACGCCAGCTAGGAAGGTCATAGGATGGTCAAACTATGGCGTTCCCACTTATGAAGAACATCCTTCAGTGAATTAATAGGTTTAATGTCAATTGACCATGGAATACACCTAATCAACATCAAAGAACCGCTGGCACCTTATGGCACACAATCCAAAACACACATAGGTAGATGAAACAGTCAACGTAGACATTGTCCAGGACAGGTCACAAATGGTATACAAAGGTTCCTTCATAGACATGTAAGTGCTTTCACCCGTAGGCTCCGTCAGACTTACACATAACATAAAAGCATCCAGGCTTTAAATATCCCCCCTTACACTTTCATTGGTTAATTTCTCAGCAAACAATGAACATGTAACCACAGCATATAAAGCACAGACGCAATGTTAACTACACACACATATATTAACATCTCCAAAAACATCCTATTAACACATGTATTATATGATATTGTACTATGCCTAATACTCATCAATCAAAGATCTAACAATATATATAGAAGATATGCATGTCATATCAATGTAATACAGTGGTACACAACTGAAAGAGTGGACTAATGTGTGTTAACTGTATATCTGTACCTAAACTACATTCCTGTTACGGGCGTTTAAGCCACCTGCCTCTCAAAAGAGGCTTCATCAGTGTTTCATCAGTCAGCCCTGGTGTGTGGTCAACCCTCCACCTAATAATCCATCTAAATCCGCATTCTAAAGCATAGTTGATGAGGTCCCCCCTCTGGTATTATAACCTAGCCTTCGTAAAACACTGAATGTAGACGTATGCCTTGTGATGTGCTCATAGCCGGCCGTAGGCATACGCCAATCCTGCGGCTGCCTAGGGCGCCGCACTAGTAGGGCCACCTGTCTAGTAGGTATGTCATGTAGGTATACCAGGATGGGGGCACCATGTGTTGTGGTGGTGGGCGCCATGGAGCCCTATAGCCTAGGGCAGCGGTCGATCTAAGGCCGCTGCCATAGGAGGGGTAGTACAGTCTGCAGGTATGTGCAGAAGTGCACATGAAACAGCGGTCCACAAGGATTACCCATAGTGGCGACACCTGCACAGATGGCTATAGCGGGACACACACACGACCATGCATACAACACAGTTAGACATACACACACCATAAATAGGCAATTACACACAAGGTTTATGGCATGTACGGGTACAGTGTCAGTACAGCAAGGATAGCTGTCTGCCATGATACCCAGCAGATGTCTCTAGGGTGTTCTGGAATACGGACGTTGCATGGACAATGACGGGATATGCATCGTACCACAGTTCTATGTGTCAGCCGTGCAAATATGTGATACATGGGACAGACAGCTGTCCATGCAAGAGCAGCGCTATGGGCACAACATAGGTATGTAGATATACAATGACAGAGATACAGACGGACACATGTGGCAAGCCCGTGAGTGTAACGTACACAGCACCACCCCACCACACCATAGCAGGGTGCACGTGGAGAACACGCTATGGAGGTCGCCAACCACAGAAGGCACACAGGCAGTCCACGAGCTGCATCTCACCATCCACAAACACAGGGATGGCGGCAGGATATGAGTGTTCTGTGGAAACTCTAAAGCCATACCCTATGAACCCATGCAGCTGGGAGCATAGACACACACACATGTGGCAGGCATGGTGATTGACCACACCCCCACATACCCAACCGCACAACAGTATGACACAGGTATGGAACGCGCTACGTGGACCACCGAACACAGCACCGTCAGAGGCACATGTCCAGGTGGGTGACAACATCCGTAAAGGAATAGCCGCCGATAGCCAAGGTATGTGTTGCCAAGCATCTAAAATAACTACACTCTACTAGGGAAGCTGTGAACACACACACCCCACACACACACGGGGAAGTGCCGGGAGTCGAACCTACGCCTACCTACATGTACTCACTACAGCAAGATGCATTTACAGAACGCGCTACCGAGATTATTGAGCACAGTGCTGTCAGAGGCATACTTCTAGGCGGGTGACATCACCCGTAAGGGAATCGCTGACAATAGCCAAGGTATGTGTTGCGAAGCGTCTAAAAGCATGTTCATCTCCAGAGACAGCTGGAAACACACACACACACACACACACACACACACACACACAGGGAAGGGCCGAGAGTTGAACCTACGCCTACGTACATGAACTCACTACAGCATGATGCAGTTACAGAACGTGCTACCGAGATTACTGAGCACAGCGCTGTCAGAGGCATACATCTAGGTGGGTGACATCACCCGTAAGGGAATAGCTGACAATAGCCAAGGTATGTGTTGCGAAGCGTCTAAAAGCATGTTCATTTGCAGAGGCAGCTAGAAACACACACACACACAGGGAAGGGCCGAGAGTCAAACCTACGCCTATCTACATGAACTCACTACAGCATGATGCATTTACAGAACGCACTACCGAGATTACTGAACACAGCGCCGTCAGAGGCATACTTCTAGGCGGGTGACATCACCCGTAAGGGAATAGCTGACAATAGCCAAGGTATGTGTTGTGAAGCGTCTAAAAGCATGTTCATTTGCAGAGGCAGCTGGAAACACACACACACACAGGGAAGGGCCGAGAGTCGAACCTACACCTACCTACATGAACTCACTACAGCATAATGCATTTACAGAACGTGCTACTGAGATTACTGAGCACAGCGCTGTCAGAGGCATACTTCTAGGCGGGTGACATCACCCGTAAGGGAATAGCTGACAATAGCCAAGGTATGTGTTGCGAAGCGTCTAAAAGCATGTTCATTTGCAGAGGCAGCTGGAAACACACACACACAGGGAAGGGCCGAGAGTCGAACTTATGCCTACCTACATGAACTCACTACAGCATGATGCATTTACAGAATGCGCTACTGAGATTACTGAGCACAGTGCTGTCAGAGGCATACTTCTAGGCGGGTGACATCACCCGTAAGGGAATAGCTGACAATAGTCAAGGTATGTGTTGCGAAGCGTCTAAAAGCATGTTCATCTGCAGAGGCAGCTGGAAACACACACACACACACACACAGGGAAGGGCCAGGAGTCGAACCTACACCTACCTACATGAATTCACTACAGCATGATGCATTTACAGAACGCGCTACCGAGATTACTGAGCACAGCACTGTCAGAGGCATACTTCTAGGTGGGTGACATCACCCATAAGGGAATAGGTGACAATAGCCAAGGTATGTGTTGCAAAGCGTCTAAAAGCATGTTCATCTGCAGAGGCAGCTGGAAACACACACACACACCCCCAGGGAAGGGCCGGGAGTCGAACCTATGCCTACCTACATGAATTCACTACAGCATGATGCATTTACAGAACGCGCTACCAAGATTACTGAGCACAGCGCTGTCAGAGGCATACTTCTAGGCGGGTGACATCACCCATAAGGGAATAGCTGACAATAGCCAAGGTATGTGTTGCGAAGCGTCTAAAAGCATGTTCATCTGCAGAGGCAGCTGGAAACACACACACACAGGGAAGGGCTGGGAGTCGAACCTACGCCTACCTACATGAACTCACTACAGCATGATGCATTTACAGAACGCGCTACCGAGATTACTGAGCACAGCGCTGTCAGAGGCATACTACCAGGCGGGTGACATCACCCGTAAGGGAATAGCTGACAATAGCCAAGGTATGTGTTGCGAAGCGTCTAAAAGCATGTTCATCTGCAGAGGCAGCTGGAAACACACACACACACACACACACAGGGAAGGGCCGGGAGTCGAAACTACACCTACCTACATGAATTCACTACAGCATGATGCATTTACAGAACGCGCTACCGAGATTACTGAGCACAGCGCTGTCAGAGGCATACTTCTAGGTGGGTGACATCACCCGTAAGGGAATAGGTGACAATAGCCAAGGTATGTGTTGCGAAGCGTCTTAAAGCATGTTCATCTGCAGAGGCAGCTGGAAACACACACACACACCCAGGGAAGGGCCGGGAGTCGAACCTATGCCTACCTACATGAATTCACTACAGCATGATGCATTTACAGAACACGCTACCGAGATTACTGAGCACAGTGCTGTCAGAGGCATACTTCTAGGCGGGTGACATCACCCATAAGGGAATAGCTGACAATAGCCAAGGTATGTGTTGCGAAGCGTCTAAAAGCATGTTCATCTGCAGAGGCAGCTGGAAACACACACAGGGAAGGGCCGGGAGTCGAACCTACGCCTACTTACATGAATTCACTACAGCATGATGCATTTACAGAACGCGCTACCGAGATTACTGAGCACAGCGCAGTCAGAGGCATACTTCTAGGCGGGTGACATCACCCGTAAGGGAATAGGTGACAATAGCCAAGGTATGTGTTGCGAAGTGTCTAAAAGCATGTTCATCTGCAGAGGCAGCTGGAAACACACACACACACACACACACACACACCCAGGGAAGGGCCGGGAGTCGAACCTATGCCTACCTACATGAATTCACTACAGCATGATGCATTTACAGAATGCGCTACCGAGATTACTGAGCACAGCGCTGTCAGAGGCATACTTCTAGGCGGGTGACATCACCCATAAGGGAATAGCTGACAATAGCCAAGGTATGTGTTGCGAAGCGTCTAAAAGCATGTTCATCTGCAGAGGCAGCTGGAAACACACACACACACACACACACACACACACACACACACACACACACACACACACACACACACAGGGAAGGGCCGAGAGTCGAACTACACCTACCTACATGAACTCACTACAGCATGATGCATTTACAGAACGTGCTACCAAGATTACTGAGCACGGCACTGTCAGGAGGCATACCCCTAGGTGGGTGGTATCATCTGCAGAGGCAAGGCGGCCGATAGGGAATGAAGACAGAGTGCGCAGTCACACAGCCTGTTACCATCCCAAGGTGGCTGTACAGTAACACGGTAGTGCTGCAGTCGGGAATACCAACTAACTACGGAGCAGTACATCACGACATGAATACGGGATGCACCACATACAGTATACCCTATGAGAGGGCATCCGGCGTGCAGGATGTAGGCAGCCATTGTGGCATAACAGCCACATATGAGTCACCTGGATGGTCACCATGGCTATGCAGGATGTCCTTGGCCATGGCTACATGCCTAGTAGCAGACATCGGTGCCAACTGTAGTGTGTACCCCTGAATGGTGTACTGGCCATGCCTCTCACACCTAGCGGTTGCGAAGGGGAGACAGACATGATCACGGGGTATCAACGCAGACGGCCGCAGTGTGCACTGTACTGTGTGTCCATCTACACAGCTGCTTACTGGGCATGCTCAGACACTTAGAATCGGCACAGTGCAGACATGCATACACATGGGGCGACGACATGGGAGGCAGAATGTGGACCGTCGTGTGTGTCCACCCACACAACAGCAACTCGGCCATGCCACAGACGTGGCAGTTGCGAAGGGGAAACAGGCATGCACACGGGGTATCAATGCAGACGGGCGCAGTGTGCACTGTACTGTGTGTCCATCTACACAGCTGCTTACTGGGCATGCTCAGACACTTAGAATCGGCACAGTGCAGACATGCATACACATGGGGCGATGGCATGGGAGGCAGAATGTGGACCGTCGTGTGTGTCCACCCACACAACAGCAACCCGGCCATGCCACAGACGTGGCAGTTGTGAAGGGGAAACAGGCATGCACACGGGGTATCAATGCAGACGGGCGCGGTGTGCACTGTACTGTGTGTCCATCTACACAGCTGCTTACTGGGCATGCTCAGACACTTAGAATCGGCACAGTGCAGACATGCATACACATGGGGCGATGGCATGGGAGGCAGAATGTGGACCGTCGTGTGTGTCCACCCACACAACAGCAGCCCGACCATGCTCACACACGTAGTATGTGCTACGCGCTGTCCGGCATGCAGACGGAGTGCACACACCGCAAGTCACGGCCAGGTAAACCCGTACACATGCACAGGGTGGACACACATGCAGTCACACAGATGGTCGGTGCAGGCTG